>NC_089810.1:3512915-3572942 GCF_029633855.1 Hoplias malabaricus
TTTAAGACTATAGTGTAGAGTTTAGACCTCAGTGTAGTGTGTGGAACAATGTACTGTACATTCATGTATCAGAGCGTCACAGTGGAGCAGCAGGTAGTGTCTCTTTCACTGCTCCAGGGTCCAGAGGTTGTGGGTTCAAGTCTGTGAGGAGTGTGGTGTGTTCTCTCTGTGTCTGCGTGGGTTTCCGCCGGGTGATTGTCTGTGAGGAGTGTGGTGTGTTCTCCCTGTGTCTGCATGGGTTTCCTCCAGGTGACTGTATGTGAGGAGTATGTCTCAGTGGCAGGGAAAGTTAGAAAAGGGCTGTTCCTAATGATTTGGCTAGGACTAAGGGGAAGACTAAAATTTGCCATAAAGCTAACAGGCACAGTGCTAATGAGAGATTAGCAGCTAATGTTAATAAACAGATGAGTATTAGCAGCAGAGCTGACAAGGCAAGTAGGTTATTGTTGAAGCTGAGCGACAAGGAGCTGGAGGCTATGCACGGTGAGGAGTTCTGTTTTGTTTAAATTGTTTAAAAAGTTAACATTGTTTGCCCTTGGAAGGGGGCTGTGTGTTGGCACCGGGTATAGGAGGGGCTCGTGGGGAAGCTCCCAGCATATTCATTATCAGTCCTTGTTTAAGTGTGTGTGTGTTTGAGGCTTGGTGTGTAGTGAGATGTGAGATTGTGTTGTGGTTTACTGTCCTGAAGTAGACGGTTGATAGACTACAGCCCAAATGTAAAACACAATTTGCTGCATTTCGTGCTTTTTTTGGTGTCCTTTCAAAAGTGAGGTGTTTCACAATTATAATCAAAAAAACATTTTTTATGAAATTCTTCACCATTTTCTGTTCTTTGGTTTGCTCTGGATGAAGAAGCCCCAGTGTCTTTTCCTGTCCTGTATCATAGGCTTTCTCTCTCTCCCTCTGCTCTCTCTCTCTGCTCACAGCAGAGAAATGGCTGAGAGAGCCCTACAAACAATGAAAGTTATGAACCGAGATGAGGATGTTGCTCTATTCCTGCTCCATGGGGGGGTAACTCTGACTTATTTTTGCTGTTACAGTTACATTACTTAAGGTGGAACTGACTCTAAATTCAGGAGAGCACTAACTGCATGAAAGTAAACACAGAGTGAAAGTGCTACAAAACTAAACAGCTCAAGTTACACATGAGTTTCTGTGGGAATTTGCAGACACAGAGAGAACACACCACACTCCTCTCAGACAGTCACCTGGAGGAAACCCACGCAGACACAGACAGAACACACCACACTCCTCTCAGACAGTCATCTGGAGGAAACCCACGCAGACACAGGGAGAACACACCACACTCCTCACAGACAGTCACCCGGAGGAAACCCACGCAGACACAGGCAGAACACACCAACTCCTCAGACAATCACCCGGAGGAAACCCACGCAGACACAGGGAGAACACAGACAGTCACCCAGAGGAAACCCATGCAGACACAGGGAGAACACACCACACTCCTAAATAGGGTTCAGTCGGATGTGATCACAAACTCGAACCCCTTGACTCATCACCCTTCACTGTTAACATTTTTACACAGTTCTATGTCTAATACAGTCCCCAGACTCAAGAAAATCAGTGCAAAATACATGCATCCCTTATCCCAAAACTCCTGTTCACAGCTTCCCCAGCGTCTTCTGCCCTCCTAAAGCAATTTTTTCTTGCAACTGACCTGAGCCAAATGGTTATGACTTTCTAAAATCCTTAGAAATTCTAACTCACCTGCAGAGGACTAAGATGTGGTCAGGGATTCTCACTGTGTTTGTGATGGTCAGCTGGTGATGTTCTGAAAACTTGGCTGTATTAGGATTAATAAACATTTCACTGTAAATGTTTTTACTCAAGTCTTTACTTTAAAATCTTTCAGAACAATCAGATTATTTTGTAAATTATTGATGAATGTTATTGCAGAATGTTTTTGCAAAATCTTGCTTTTAGTCTATAAATGTCTATGGCTCTGGCCTTTAGACCTGCTGATCAGCTTTGATTGGTCGTCCCCAAGGCAAGGTGGAAGCAGTAGGGGGCCATTTTGTCTAATTTAAGCCCACATTTACTCCATGGCTTTTATTTTTTACTATTTTTTATTTTTTATGTGTTCTTGAGTCTGCCTGTTTATTTCGTGTGTTTCTAAATCCTTAGTATTTTGATAATTAATCTGGCATCATTTTATGTCATTAAACTGCTGGATGTCCCAGTGGTGTTCCGAAAATCAAATGGGCTTTATAGACAATTGGTTATGTTTTGAGGGCAAGCCTGGTCTTATAGGTAGGGATGGTATCCACCCCACGTGGGAGGGTGCTGCCTTACTTTCTTGCAGCATAGCACATAGTCTTTTAGTTAGTCAGCAGAGTAGTGTAGACAGCTGATGACAATCCAGAGCCGGGACCAGGCCACAGACAGACAGGCTAAACGGACCGTCTGCGAACTGCCTTGAGGCGTCACCTAGGTTCAACTGTATTGAGACTGTGTCTTTCCCCCAAATTAAATGTAAAAGAAAAAAACAAAAAACAAAATCAGCCTGTTTCAGCAACCTAATCAATATTAAGTCATACACATATGATAGCAGCAACACCTCAGAACTAAAATTTGGGTTACTCAACATAAGATCACTAAACTCAAAAGCAGTCATCGTAAATTATATCATAAGTGATCATAAATTCAACATTTTCTGTCTCACGGAAACGTGGGTTAGACCAAATGAATATTCAGCACTAAATGAACCCACCCCCTAGGCTATAATTATGTACATAGCCCAAGATTATCAGGCAAAGGAGATGGAGTATGTGCAATTTACCAAAATACCCTAGACATCCATCGTAAACAATGTGACACCTTCACTTCTTTTGAGGTTCTCTCCACCATTATTACAAATCCGGTCACAAAAAGACGCATTTTTATTATGCAACATTTACAGACCACCAGGGCCTTACTTAGAATTTCTGAAAGAATTCAGCGATTTTGCTGCAAACCTAGCTATGTGCAATCATAAAGTTATAATTGTAGGAGATTTCAATATCCATTTTGAGAAGGAAAGTGACCCACTAAAAAGGCATTTACCTCAATCTTAGACTATATTGGTATTGCTCAAAATGTAACAGGGCCTACACACTACTGCAGCCACACTTTAGATTTAGTTCTGACACTAGGTCTTAACATTGACAAAATTAATATCTTACCGCAGTCCTCAGCAATCTCCGACCATTACCTAATTTCATATGAGCTATGTCTTAGCCATAATACATGTAAGACCCCTCGCTATTCTACAAAGCGTATAATAAAACCATCTACCGCCCTACAATTTATAGAAAACCTCCCAGAAATATCAACACCAGTTCCCACTCCATCAGACCCAATGGAGCTAGATGTACTAACTGACTATTTAGAAAATACCTGTCGATCTACTTTTGAAAGGTTGCACCACTTAAACATAAAAGTAAAAGACAGAAAAAGCTTGCACCATGGTATAATGATATTTTTTTAAAACAAACATCACGGAAACTAGAGCGGAAATGGTGATCAACCAAGCTGGAAGTGTTCCATTCTGCCTGGAAGGACAGCCTTATAGAGTATAGAAATGGCCTCACTAAAGCTCGCTCAGCATATCTGGCCTCGCTGATCTCCAATAATAAAAATAATCTGAGAGTACTGTTTAGTGTGTTTTCCAGAACTACAAAAAATCAAGCAGGTTCAGAACAACTAATTCCAGCAAATCTCACCAGTAAAGTTTTTATGGACTTTTTTAATAATAAAATTGAGAATATTAGACAACAAACTCAAGCCACAGGATTAAATCCGACCTGGCTGCCACCCAATGTGAATGATATAAAACATAATGTAATTGTAAAAGAAAGACTTGAAACCTTTTACCCACTCCCACAGTTAGAACTAGAGAAGATTATAAACTCCGCAAACTGTACAACTTGCACACTCGATGCAATTCCCACAAAATTGCTCAAAGAAGTACTACCAGCTATTATTGATCCTCTTTTAACTATAGTAAACTCATCCCTTAGCCTGGGCCATGTACCCAAAGCTTTTAAATTAGCAGTTATTAAACCTATGATCAAGAAACCAAATCTTGATGCTAGTACACTGTCTAATTACAGGCCTATTTCTAATCTGCCATTTCTATCCAAGATCTTAGAAAAAGCAGTGGCCCAACAACTTAGTTCATATCTACATAAGAATCATATATATGAAAAATTCCAATCTGGATTCAGGCCACATCATAGTACAGAGACAGCTCTAGTCAATATAACAAATGATCTTCTTCTTGCCTCTGATCAAGGCCACATATCTCTGTTGGTGCTTCTTGACCTCAGCACAGCCTTCGATACAATAGACCACAATATTCTCATAGAAAGGTTAGAAAACATGGTTGGAATTACAGGGACAGCCCTATTATGGTTCAAATCTTACTTAACGGAACGTTATCAATTCGTAAAACTAAACAATCTAAATTCAACTTATTCTATAATAAGATTTGGAATTCCGCAAGGCTCTATTTTAGGACCATTATTATTTACATTATACATGTTACCGCTAGGCACAGTTATAAGAAACCATGACATTAACTTTCACTGTTACGCAGACGACACACAATTGTAGATTTCAGTCAAGCCCGATGACAAACACAGATTAAAGAAAATAGAGGACTGTGTAAAAGACATGAAAGGCTGGATGTAGTGTAACTTCCTCCTTCTAAACAGCAACAAAACAGAGGTCCTGCTTTTGGGTCCAAAGGTGGCAAGAAATAAATTATCAGATTTAATTTTAAATCTCGCTGACTTTCCAGTTAAACCTGGTTCAGCAGCAAAAAATCTTTTTTTTGACCCGGATTTATCATTTGATCAACACATAGGCAGTATCACTAGGACAGCTTTTTTACATCTTCGCAATATTGCTAAGATTAGAAATGCCTTATCCCTGCAGGACGCAGAAACATTAGTACATGCCTTATTTTATTTTTATTACTTCAATTTAAGAAAACTTCAACTAGTTCAAAATGCTGCAGCCAGGGTCCTCACTAAAACTACAAAATTTGAACATATCAGCCCAGTTCTATCATCACTTCATTGGCTGCCTGTAAAATTCCGCATCGACTACAAAATTTTGTTATTAACATATAAAGCTCTACATGGGCTCGCTCCTGAATACCTTCAAAATACTATTTCCTATTATGAGCCTCCACGTTTACTCAGATCACAGAATACTGGTTTTTTAATTGTTCCCAGAATTCAGAAGGTCTCAGCTGGGGGAAGAGCCTTTTCTTATAAAGCCCCACGACTCTGGAATGATCTTCCAGAAAATGTTCGGGACTCAGACACAGTCGCAATCTCCAAATGTAGGCTAAAAACTCATTTGTTTAGTTTATCATTTGGTAGCTAATGCTCCCCCATAGATAAAGGCGGCAGATCCGGGGGGTCCATGGACACAAGGAATTATAGTAAACTGAGACGTTGGTGCTGTCGTCCCGCCGCTTCATGCGATCACTCAGGTTACAGTGTTTCAGGATGCTCCCGTGTCTGTGTGTCCTTCTGGTTGTCTCCTTTTAGTTAAAGCTGTCATAGTCAGATCTGCCAGAGTAAACGACTGCCCACCTGTCTGTCTGGACACTGATGGATGACTGTCAAGATCCTCCTCCACACTTCAGACCAGCTGCCCACGCTCCAGCAACCACCAAGTGCCTTGAAGCTGCCCCTACACTGAAGTTCTCACGGACTACTAACTATTATTACCAGTAGATTGACCAGAGGAGGATAGGTCACCCCTTGTGAGCCTTGGTTCCTCCCAAGGTTTCTTCCTCAGCTGGGGGAGTTTTTCCTTGCCACTGTGGGCCCCTGGCTTGCTCACTTGGGTTTTTTTTTTTTTTTTTTTTTTACATTTCATGTCAAATCTTTGTCTTACTGGAATTCTGTGAAGCTGCTTTGTCACAACATCAGCTGTAAAATTCGCTATACAAATAAATTTGATTCGATTTGATTTGATTTGATATCAGAACCAAATTGCCCTAGATACGATTTTGGCTGAAAAGGGAGGTGTATGTCACATGTTTGGTGATCACTGCTGCACTTTCATTCCTAATCACACAGCAGCACACGGGTCATTCACTAAGGCTATGGAAGAGTTAACAACTTTTACTGAGGAGTTGTATGGATTTCCAGGTATAAATAATGAGTGGATGGCATGGTTTGATTCCTATTTTGGCAAATGGGGAGCATTGGGGTTGAAACAGGCTATTGCAGTGATCATTTCTCTATTATTAATGTCACTAATCGGATGTTGTATTATTCCCTGTATCAGAAGTCTGATCATCAAAACTATTGAGCGTTCTGTTACATTCAGTATGGTGAGTGCAGACGTGTACATGGAGCTTGACCCTGCAGCCTCTGGTCGCGAGAGAAATCCGCTGGATGAAATGCCTTTTGAAATGCCCCTGCCAATCTATGCCTCATTGAATGAGGAGTAAATCTTTACATTGAGACTCAATTTTCATTTATTAATGCTGATTTCAAGTTGATTTTATGATTTTATAAATTTAAATAATCATTTGACATGTAATCATTCAGTATGTTTTTTTAAGTGCATGAGATATGATGCCTAGACTGAAAGCTTAGCTAGTCTATGGTTGATGTTATCTTTTTCATTTTCTTTTAGCAATATTATGATTATAAGTTCACATGCAGTGATGTTTTTAAATCATAAGCAGGGAGGAATGTGATGAAAAAATGCAGATTAACACTAATAAGTAATGGTTAATGATAACTAATGATTTATATTAATGATTGATTCATCTTGACTCTGTTCCTACTAAGTTATGTAGGTCTTAGTGAACTTGTGTGACCTGAAGGGCCTTATTGCATTGTGTGGTGCTTCTGTGACCTTTGGGTGAAAGGCACTGAACAGATTAGAAGGAAGGCAGTCAACAACTGAAGGACATCTCTCACCATTTTTCCTCACGGTAATAAAATAGGAGATAATGAGGCACCAATAAGGGAATGTTTGGGTTGATGGAACGAGACGTGATGTAATAATGCCCATGATGGGCGTACGTGACTGGGGTCCTATATATTGCTTGGCTCGGTTCAATAAAGACGAGAGATAAGAGAGAATTCTTGACTGCGTGTCTTTATTCATCTGGTCTCCCCAAAGTATTCTTTGAGCATCAATCTTCCTTCCTGGTGATACTTAGAGATTCATTTTAGATTTGCTATAACACACTCTCTCTGGGTATTAGGTCTACATTTTCAGTTCCTGTTTTAAAACTAGATTCAGAACCTACATTTACCAGTTTGCTTTTGACCTGTTTGTGATGCTTATTGTTTGTTGTAGGCCATGGCTCTCTCTTAGAAACAGGTGGCGTGCTCCCTTAAGGTTATGAAGGAGAATCTACCCCAAATTAAGGAGTTTCTCTGGATTTTTATCTCAGGTGATGGGAAGAGGGAATGTGACACTGTAGGTTAAGGGCAGCATCTGCAGCAATGCTGTCATGTACCAGACATTTGTGGTGAAGAAAAGCTGAAGTTTCAAGATGCTGTGATCCTGCTGTTCTGGTGGTACCCTGATCCAGCCCTAGCCCCTATGCATCATTTGAGCTAGCGTAATTCTGCAGCAGATTGCAATTTCAATCTGTGGCCTTTGTCTAAACTGCAGTCATCATGCCACTTAAAGGAAGATTTTCACAGAATCACTGTTTTCCAGAATAAAATGAAAGGGTTTGATGACCATAACTGATCTGTTACACATAGAATCACTGATCACTTCCTGCTCCCTCTCACACTTTCATCACTAATATTTTACATTCACATGACTGTAACTCATCTCTATCAGTTCATTTAAATGTCTGTTTTATGTGTTGTGCACTTCTGTGTTGACCCGAGGATGTGGTTAGACCCAGGACATTCTGGAAGGATTCATTGTGGTCTCATAATGGGGAGCTGATATAGAGACAGTTTTGGGCCCCACTATGCCCCCATATGGTCCCATGCAGAATGGATTGGGCAGTTCAAATGGGGCCATATTTTAACTCAGTTGTCATCCTGCAGCGGACCAGCATTGACTTATTTGCTGGGGTTTGTATGAATTGCTGTGAATCTTTTGAGTTTAATACATCCACCTCCAAGTCAATTGGGGTTGTGGCACTAATGCTCAAACTTTATCCTGATTTTCAAAGAAAACAGTCTTTAATTTCAGCAGCCTCAGTGCTTGCTCTGATTTCTATTTGCTATTCTTGGGTTTATCTCTTTGTTACTTTTGTGAAGCCTAGGGCATGGTATTGAAAACTCACTTGTGTATATGGAAATCTGAAGCACACCATGGTTACGCTACAAGAGTCTAGCCCATCACTGAATGCACCTCAGACCAAATTGGGACGTCCTCAGAAGATCATATGAGTTTGGTTCACTTTTGGGTATGAGATCAATTCATATATGAAAAGGAACCCATGACTCAGACCTCATCACTGGGTGATAATATAAGGCAGCACTATCTAACACAATTTATTTAATGTATTTTAGGCTCTTTAGTGTTAGATGAGTGACTTCCCATCACCAGCAGCATTACAAACGACAACACAGTACCAGCAGGGCCACATTTGGAGTAATCAGAGTTATTAGAACAGAATGGAGATAACTGAGGATGTTTATGCAAATTCAAATATGTTTAAAGAAAAAACATCAGGATCCAAATGCAGTGACCCTTTGAATGAAGACATTTATGTGAATGAGGACAGCACAGCGATGACCAAAGGAAACCAAAAGAATCTCGGTGCAGTAAATCCTCAGGACAGAGGTGAGGTTAAGGCTCTACTGGATTTTCAGAGTTATGCTAAATTATTTTTGGTCCATACAAGGGAAAGTTAGTTATTCTAGAACAGTGGTTCTCAAACTTTGGTAACTGGACCACTGCTGGAATGTGAAGCAGCAAGAGGTAGTATGTCAGGTTACCTCAAAAAATTACTACTTAATTAATGTTAGTTAATGTGAGTGATTATGACTTTATTATGTAACATTCTGCCTAACAACATATGGAAAAGGCAGAGCCCTGGGTCCCAATAACAAGGGTACTGTACATTGTATTTTTTTTTATTTGTTCTATATAAATGAACTAGACTTAGTATGCTAAAAAAACTTAAAACACTAATTTCTCTCCCATTTTCTTTTTTCACACAATCCCAAATGAATTTCAGTTAATCCTAAAGGTTATAAATCAGAAAGAAGGGATGTTTTAAAATATAAATATATATAGATTAGTCAAATGAGAACACCAAAACCACAAAAAATATATATAATAGCTATATCAAATTTTACTCTGAACCTAATATGAATTTGACGTGCATATCAGAAATTTAAATAGAAAAGTAAATATGCATTTGAATGAATACTATTGTCCCAATATCAAAAGGTGTTGTATATTCATACAGTGTACTATTTAACAGTGTTATAAACCTCTAAACCAAGTTCACAGCTCTAAACAAGTACACATAAATTGTTACTTATCTGAACAGTGGGCCCAAACATGCGCACACACACACACTCAACCATGTAAACGGGCAAAAACGTTGCAGGCCTGAATCGTGGCTTGTGTGCGGTGAGGCTCAAAACATCAACAGCCACTTCACTTGCTAGCACTCAGTACTCACAACCTCTTTAGTGAAAGTTCTGGATCACTGGTGCTAGCAGGAAGACGTAGAACCAGTCCGAGAGCAGCAAAGGGAAAAAACCGAGGCACATGGAGTGGTGAAAAGTCAGAGCAGTCAAATATAGCTCCCAATTTGGCAGCTCTAGATCTGTGTAGCTCACTGAGCTCTGAAAAAAAAAAAACGGGCCGTGTCCTTATCCCTTACTAAAAAATGTCTCACAAGTGGTCTAACTGTCCATTAGCTACATTTTTGGCAGCATTTCAGGCACAAAAAACTAGCCCTGTTTTCCCGGTTTGGCTGAATCAGAGTGGCTCTCTCTCTCTCTCTATCTCTGCTCTCCACACAGCTCTTAGCCCGCCAACTCCCAGACTCTTAATTGACAGGCAACATCCAATCACCTAGCACAGACAAAAATAAAGATATCTTGACAGAAATCTGTGAAAAGTAAGATGTGTGAGCACATGAGCTGTTACACTAACTAACATGAACTTTCTAGAATTCCCTGTAAAACTTATATATTTTAAGACAATTTTAATAACTGGGAAATTCAACCAGGTTACAATTACAAGAAGGGCATAGTGGAAACAAGAAAAAACAAACCGAGACCAACCCAGAACGCAGAAGGACTCAATCAAGAGACACTCTTAAAAATAAGTTTTCTTTGATTGATGCCATAGAAGAACCACGTTTGGTTCCATAAAGAACATTGTTTGATTAATGAATGTGTGTAAATAACCTCCCTGTGAAGGACTGGTGCCCCCTCCAGGGTGTATTCCTGCCTTGCGCCCAATGATTCCAGGTAGGCTCTGGACCCACCGCGACCCTGAATTGGATAAGCGGTTACAGATAATGAATGAATGAATGAATAAATGTAAACAATCTTTTATAGGTTTAAAATTCCATCCCTAGGTCTTAAGGTTCTTTACTCATTTAAGCACATCAGCAAAAAAGGGTTCTTTATATAATCACAAGTGGTCCTTCTACACTGTAAAAACTGATGAGTTAAGTGAAATCAGATAGAATGTGGAAACCGATTGCCTTAAAGCATTTAAGTTTAATGACTCAAACATTTGAGTTAAAATAACACTGGATATAAATAACTGGAGTTGCTGTAGTTAAGTTCACATTACTTTAAATCACAAGTTGTTGTTTCTACTTAAACCAGTGAATTACTACAAATTAATGTTACACGCTTCTAATAATACGTTATACCAACAACATATGCACTTACAACAACATGCTGCACTTACAGCATTAACTTGCTCTTAGAACTTTCAAAACCAAGACCAGGCAAGTATAACCTTACAGTTTTAGACTGGGCAGATAGAGGAAAATAACCTGGGGGAAAAATTACACGATCATGGTGAGTGATGGGGAAAGCCACACCCATATGCAAATAGATGGTAAAATGAGAAAAATGTGAGTTTTACTCATCAAAGTCGAACTGCCCTTACTTTGCCTCAAGGAATCATTTTCATTTCAATTGTGAGTGCAGTGCATGATGGGTTGGGTTGTCTTCAGGAGCTCTCAAAAGACCGCCATCGCTGGACTGCATCCAGTTAATCAGAAGAGTGCATATCGGATGTGTCACACGTAAACAGAAACTCAACGGGAGATTTTAAGATGAACTGAGTGACGATAAGAAAACGTGTTGTAGCACTTGGAGTTAGTTTTACTCCAACAAAATTTAACTCCAGCAATAGAAACATAAACACAAGTCGATGAACCAACACAGCAACTACAGTTTTTAAGATGGAAAGAGAGAATAAGAAGCCAACTTAGCTTTTTTATTCTCCAGTTTTCAGCTTCATTTCACCTTAAATGGCACAGCAGTTTACATCCAGACCTCTGTAACCACGTTATTATTTAAAGTGGAATGATATTGTAAAATAGGCTGGTGTTAGTGTAATAGTGGGAGCATTTAAGGTTGAACTGGAAGTGTATTAGTGTATTTGTGTGGGTTTGTGTATAACTGTGTGCTGGATGGTGTAAATTAGAAATGTCTCATGCGGAGAAAAAGCAAAAAGTTCAGTTCACTCAGTCAGTATAATTTAATTGAATAAATTAACCTTTACTGAATATATTCCAAAAAAATTTATTTTACACAAATTAACAGTGTATGTTAATTATACATTTTTGAGTTTTTTTTCGCTCAGTCAGCTTGAGTGATCCCTCATTTCTGTATCATTAAAGGTATGCTAACTTAATTGTTTCATTAAGAAAGTTTGGTTTTACATTGTATGGCATCACTCACAGAACCTTTTGTAGCACCTTTATTTTTAAGAGTGTAAAATTATAGAGAACCCTTAACTGAAGTAAATCAGCGTGGCCGATTTTCACCCACTGTTTAACAGCACTGTGCCTCCTTCACCTACTGATACCAGCGCTGAGGCCACTGTGACCTGCTCCAAGCGTCACACTGTTTTCACCTATAGTCTGTTAAAGCACATATTAAACTGCCCTCTCTTCTCGTTTTTATTTCTCTATCAATGCTTATTTCCCCAAAATTGTATGTGATCTTATGAATGTATAATTACAGTTCAGGCCTATAGTTATTAGTATTCTCATTATTTTTAGTAATTATTTTAGAACAACTGTGTGTAATGCAAATATTACAAATATTCATAGGATTCACAGGTGGTACTTGGTCTGAAAAGTTTGAGAATAACTGTTTTAGAAGATTGTATTTTGTATTTTGTATTGTATCACATATTTACAGTGAATTTCTGTTCTAGAGTCTAGACAGAGCAGACTGTACAGACTGGCTGTAGTGTGTCTGGGTGTGCTGTGCATTGTCCTGCTGATGGCCATCACAGTGCTGTGGATCAAGTTTAACAGCCTGAATTTACAGAGAGACCAGCTACAGACCAGAAACACCAACCTGATGAGGGAGAGAGACCAGCGACAGACCAGTAACATCAACCTGATGAAGGAGAGAGACCAGCTACAGACCAGTAACACCAACCTGATGAAGGAGAGAGACCAGCTACAGACCAGTAACACCAACCTGATGAGGGAGAGAGACCAGCTACAGACAAGTAACACCAACCTGATGAGGGAGAGAGACCAGCTACAGACCAGTAATACCAACCTGATGAGGGAGAGAGACCAGTTAAAGACCAGTAATACCAACCTGATAAGGGAGAGAGACCAGTTAAAGACCAGTAACACCAACCTGATGAGAGAGCTAAACGAGCTACAGAGCAGTGTGTTCACAAACCTTGGTAAGCAAATACATTCTTAGATTTAGAATTTTTGACTCCTTAAATGATTACTTCAGTGATCAAATGCCTTTCAAACTAAACCTTTTTCTGAATGTTATCAGCAATTAAATCAAATCAGGATTTATTGTAACATCACATTAACAAAAGTGTAAAGGTGAAAAGCTTAGTGGTGCAGTGTCTTACAGTAGTAAATACACAAGAAATACAAGTTAAATATAAACACATTTATATGTACACTATACATAAAAATACATATTATTGTACAATGTGTACTTGCAGTGTTAAGAACTTGAGCAGTAAGAACAAGTTTTGTTGGTGTCAGGAACGAGGGGCGGATATAAGGAGGGCGGACGCACTCGCTAAAACACAGTTCTTTAATAAAGGGAGGTAACCAAACAAAGCACGAAAACATACAGGGAAACAAGGCAGGCTAAATTAAACACGGTGAACTAGACAGGGTAAGCGTGACAGACGGACAAACAGCGAAAACAACGATAAAGGAAAAGAGACGGGGAGAAGCTGAGGAGACAGACGGACAAACAAGAAAACACGACCGACATGAGAAAGGTGAACCAACACGACTGAACAAAGGTGAGATGAGAAGTGAAATGAACGACAAACATGACGTGAAACAAGAGGGCTTAAATACAGACACAAACGAGACACACCTGGACAGATAACAAGGAGGACGGGTTAACACATGACACGGAACAAAGGCGGAGACTTGAACATAAACAAAACAGAGCCATGTGCAAATAAAGCACATGGCCGGGACAACAGACTGACAGGACGAAGGCGTGACAGATGCCCCCCCCAAGAACGCGCAACTCCCGGGCGCGTACTCCTAAACCCCCCAGGAGCTGGCGCAGGAGAGGGCACGAAAAACATGACAGGACAACAAACCAACAGGTGACAGGACTCAGGACAGGACGGGAACCGACACAGGAGCTGGGGACACGACAGGACCGAATATACGAGACGGGACCTGGGACATGACAGGAGACTGACAAAGGGGAGCCACAAGAGACGAGAACGGACTGGACAGGACAGGAGTGGACACATGGGAATTGACGGGAGACTGGACTGGAGACAAGACAGGGGACTGAACGTGGGACGGATACGGAGACTGGACACGTTTGGGGACAGAAGACTGGACATGGACAGGTGACAGGACAGGGGACTGGAATGGAGACGGGACTGACGACAGGACTGAGTGCTGAGACTGAACGGGAGCAGAGACTGGTGACAAGACACTGGACAGGATAGGAACATTAGACTGGACAGGGGTACGTGACTGTACAGAAGACAGGACAGGTGACATGACACTAGACTGGAACGGAGACGGGACTGGAGACTGGACAGGGGATTGGAAGGGAAACTGGGCCGGAGACAAGACAGGTGACTGGACATTGGACGGATACGGGAACTGGACGTGAGACAAGACAGAGGGTTGAAACAGGGACTGGACAGGACTGACAGGGGACTGGACAGGAGACAAGACAGAGGGTTGAAACAGAGACTGGACCGGAGACAAGACGGGTGACTGGACATTGGACGGATACGAAGACTGGACATGACTAACAGGGGACTGAACCGGGGGTTGAAACATAGACTGGACAGGGCTGATAGGGGACTGGACAGGACTCACAGGAGACTGGACTGGACTTGGTAGGGGAACAGGGACCAAGACATTTACGGGGACAGACATGAATACAGTAACAGGTACAGGGACAGAGACAAAGGCTGACACGGGTACTGGGACAAGGACAGAGACGGGAACCATGACAGGGACAGACAAGGGAACCAAAATAACAGGGGGGTGCCCAGGACTGGCTAATGTCTGTGGGGCAGTCTGAGGAACCAGCCTGGGCACAGTTCTGGGGATCGGCCCTGAAGTCCTTCGGGCCGACCTACGGACATGGACAGGGGAGGCCGTAGCCACAGTCACGGGGACAGGAGCGGCGGGTGCCGCCACAGTCACGGGGACAGGAGCGGCGGGTGCCGCCATCACGGACACTGGAGCGGCGGGTGCCGCCGTAGTCATGGACACTGGAGCGGCGGGTGCCGCCATCACGGACACTGGAGCGGCGGGTGCCGCCATCACGGACACTGGAGCGGCGGGTGCCGCCATCACGGGGACTGGAGCGGCGGGTGCCGCCATCACGGGGACTGGAGCGGCGGGTGCCGCCATCACGGGGACTGGAGCGGCGGGTGCCGCCATCACCGAGACAGGAGAACCTGCGACGTCGTCCTCGGAGGCAGGAGAACCTGCGACGTCTTCCTCGGAGGCAGGGGAACCTGCGACGTCTTCCTCGGAGGCAGGGGAACCTGCGACGTCTTCCTCGGAGGCAGGGGAACCTGCGACGACGTCCATGAAGACAAGAGAGCCGCGTGCCGCGCTCTCGAGGACAGGAGAGGCGCGTGCCGCGCTCTTGAGGACAGGGGTTTGTGCTGCTCGCCGGGCTCGCGCTGGAGCTGTAAAGGGTTTAGGGGGTTTCACAGGCGCACCCATTAGATCACCTCGAGGTGCGCCCCTGTTAGCCTCAGACCTCAGAGGTACGGAGGTGAGGCTAACAGCCCCTACCCTTAACGCCCCCCCAAAAATTTCCCCGGACCTGAGGGGGTAATCCTCCAGCGAGGGGGGAACTCCAGCACGGTTCTTTCGCCGACTCCTACGACTCGCGCTGGAGCAATCACTCGACTCATGAATTGACTCATGAATCGACTCCTCCCGAAGGCGCTGAGCCACTGTGGCTTGTATCAGTCGGAGCCGGCTACTCCATTCCACAGCCCTATTAAACGTATTTTCTGTGCTAGCTGCGTCCTTGTGGTCGTTCATTCTGTCAGGAACGAGGGGCGGATATAAGGAGGGCGGACGCACTCGCTAAAACACAGTTCTTTAATAAAGGGAGGTAACCAAACAAAGCACGAAAACATACAGGGAAACAAGGCAGGCTAAATTAAACACGGTGAACTAGACAGGGTAAGCGTGACAGACGGACAAACAGCGAAAACAACGATAAAGAAAAAGAGACGGGGAGAAGCTGAGGAGACAGACGGACAAACAAGAAAACACGACCGACATGAGAAAGGTGAACCAACACGACTGAACAAAGGTGAGATGAGAAGTGAAATGAACGACAAACATGACGTGAAACAAGAGGGCTTAAATACAGACACAAACGAGACACACCTGGACAGATAACAAGGAGGACGGGTTAACACATGACACGGAACAAAGGCGGAGACTTGAACATAAACAAAACAGAGCCATGTGCAAATAAAGCACATGGCCGGGACAACAGACTGACAGGACGAAGGCGTGACAGTTGGTTTCAGTTCCTATAACGTAAGGTAAAGTGCTGTGTACAGAGCTGATTTTTCATTTGGTTTTTGACAATGACAGTTACAGTAAATTTTACACTTTGCTACAGAGTTTTCAGCAGCCAGTGTTGGCTAATACCTGCTCTAAAATGTAAATTGTAATGTATTCTGTTAGAATACTCAGAGAACATTGTTCTGAATACCGAATTTATCAATATTTTCAAATATTTAAATCAGTGTGAATGTGTTGATCATACCCTGATTATTTAAGAAGAATATTCTGTTGTGTTCTTTAATTGTAGAATCTTTCTGAATGTAGTAGTTTTCCTGAATGGAAAACTTTTCTGTATGTAATAATTTTGACATAATTTTGGGAGTAGGACCCAAGTTCCTCCTTTCAGCCCTATATATACCCAGGAAACTCACATCATTTCCATGTCAGACAAACTTGCTGATCCTTTGCCTGAGGTTTGGAGCCCCACCCCACACCACCTCTATCTCCACTCCCAGCATGGCCTGGAGCCTCCCATTTCCCCTATTTCTGGCTGGACAGCTTCTGCATTCCAGTATCATTCTCCAAAACAACGGCGACCCCTTCGCTCATTTATCTAATGAGAGGAACTCTCCTCGCCTCTCGCCTCTGCTGCCAGTGTATGGAGCCCCTGCACGGCAATGCAATGACATCACAACATCTTCTCTCCCAACTCAACGCCCCTGCTGGAGGATTCTTCATCTTCCTATTACTCTTCCTGTTTGTGTCTGAGCTGGAAGGCATTAGCCTTGTCTTGTCTTCTCTTTGATGTCTCACAAGTTGGTGCCTTGTTTTTATCTAAGCTGCATTAGAAAATGGCTTGGAACCTGCAATATTTATGCACATTACCAGAGCATTAGTTCACCTACAGTGCTTGCCAAGTTCCCTTCATCATCTCAACCTCCTCCTTTTTATCAGCCCATCCTCCTCCCTTTTCTCATCCCAACCTCCTCCCTTTTCTCATCCCAACCTCCTCCATTTTATCATCCCCAACCTCCTCCCTTATCATCCCACCCCTCTCTTTTCACACCCCTCTCTATCTATCTCTACTCATTATCCCAACCTGCTGCATGTCTGCCTCCTGCCCTGGACTCTGGGCACTCTAAGCAATCTTCTTATTGCATGGCTTCCTTGTTGCTGATTTGCTCTCATCTTATCATCTCACACCTCCCTTATCATCCCACCTTCTCCCCCTGTGGCAACTGCTGCTCCAAGCCTTAAACTTTCCAGTTCAACCCCCTTCACAAGTGCTGTTGCGGTCATGCCTCCTGCCCAGCACTCTGGGCACTCAATGCAGTCTCGTCGCTGAAAAGATTCCTGATCTTGGATTCACTTTCATGTTATCAATCTCCATGCGGCACTAACGACGGAGCTTACAATCGCTCTAACCACATCTTTGAACACAACTCTGGAGAATGCACTAGCTCTGATATCGACTACCCCTACCTCTATCCGACAACTTTAGAATCTGTGTTTTCAAGCTGAGCAAACTCACATCATTTCCATGTCAGACAAACTTGCTGATCCTTTGCCTGAGATTTGGAGCCTCACCCCACACCACCTCTATCTCCCAGCATGGCCTCGAGCCTCCCATTTCCCCTATCTCTGGCTGGACAGCTTCTGCATTCCAGTATCATTCTCAAAAACAACGGCGACCCCTTCGCTCATTTATCTAATGAGAGGAACTCTCCTCGCCTCTCGCCTCTGCTGCCAGTGTATGGAGCCCCTGCACGGCAATGCAATAACATCACAACATCTTCTCTCCCAACTCAACGCCCCTGCTGGAGGATTCTTCATCTTCCTATTACTCTTCCTGTTTGTGTCTGAGCTGGAAGGCATTAGCCTTGTCTTGTCTTCTTTTTGATGTCTCACAAGTTGGTGCCTTTTTTTATCTAAGCTGCATTAGAAAATGGCTTGGAACCATTAGGATTGTTAACATGGAAGAAACACTCACTCAACTAAAGACAGAGAGCAAAAGTCTCATCGATAAAGTGGACGACCTAGAAAATCATTCTAGATGCTCCAATATGTGGATTATAGGCCTGCCGGAGGGAGCTGAAGGCTCAGATGCAGTGGGTTTTGTAGCTGATCTGCTTTCAGAAACGCTGGGCCTGGAGTGCCTTCCTACTCCTCCGACTTTAGATCAGACTCACAGAATTGGTAGAGTAGACAATTAGCACTCAAAATCCAGAACAATGATCGTTGGCTTCCATTATTTTCAGGACAAAGAGAAAGAGCTGCGGAAGAGCAGAGAAATCATGGACCACCTTACTTTCAAAGGCAGGAAGATCAGCTTTTTCCCAGATTTCTGTGCCAGTGTCATCCAGAGGAGAGCGGGTTTCAAACAAGTGAAGTCTCCTCTAATTTAAAGAGGGATGAAGTTTGGAGTTCAGAATCCTGCACGCCTGTGGATCCTGTTTGACAACAAAAGATGCTTTTTCAAAACTCCCCAGGATGCTCAGATGTTTCTGGACCGTCTGAACCCTCCAGAGTGAGACTGTCCGGAGCCAAATGATCGTCTGTACCAGAAGTCCCACACGAAGCAGCTATTATAGCTCCAAATATCCTTAACTTTCATTATGTTGTCGCTCTGTTATTCCCTATATTTTCTATTTATTTCATATGGAGCCCCTTGTTGATACAATCTAAGTTTTTTCTTAATGTCAGACTCTCTTCTCCAGTACCCCCACATAGACCTTACCTGGGAGGCTGAGGAGTGTGATCCCCCTATAGTTGTAACACACCCTCCGATCCCCCTTTTTAAAAAGGGGAACCACAACCCCAGTCTGCCAGTCCAGAGGCACTGCCCCCGATGTCCACGCGATGTTGCAAAGACATGTCAGCCAGGACAGCCCCACAACATCCAGAGCCTTGAGGAACCCGGGGCGAACCTCATCCACCCCCGGGGCCCTACCACCAAAGAGTTCTCCTACCACCTCGGCCACCTCAGCCCCAGTGATAGACGAGCCCCCCCCCCCCCGGGGTCCCCAAGCTCTGCTTCCTCTGCAGAAGACATGCTGGTGGGACTGAGAAGATCCTCGAAGTATTCCTTCCACCGCCTAATGACGTCCCCAGTCGAGGTCAACAGTTCCCCACCCCCACCATATACAGTGTTGGTGGAAAACTGCTTTCCCCTCCTGAGTCGCCTGATGGTTTGCCAGAAACTTCCCAGAGCCGACCGAAAGTCGTTTTCCATGTTCTCACCGAACTCCTCCTACAACTGAGTTTTTGCCTCAGTGACAGCCGAAGCCGTGAGCCACTTGGTACCTGTCGGCTGCCTCTGGAGTCCCCTGAGCCAACCAGGCTTGATAGGACTCTTTCTTCAGCTTGATAGCCCCCCCTCACCCGGGGTGTCCACCACCGAGTGTGGGGATTGCCACCCCGACAGGCCCCGACAACCTTGCAGCCACAGCTCCATTCAGCCGCCTCAACAATGGAGGTCCAGAACATGGCCCACTCAGACTCAATGTCACCAGCCTCCCCCGGGATGCAGTCGAAGCTCTGCTGGATGTGGGAGTTGAAGATCTTTCTGACAGGTTCCTCTCGTTTGGGCCTGCCAGGTCTGTCCAGCATCCTCCCCTGCCATCTGATCCAACTCACCACAAGGTGGTGATCAGTTGACAGCACAGCACCTCTCTTCACCCGAGTGTCCAGAACATATGGCCGCAGGTCAGATGATACGACTATAAAGTCGATCATCGAAATGCGGCCTAGGGTATCCTGATGCCAGGTGTACCTTTTGGACACCCTTATGCTCAAACATGGTGTTCGTAATGGACAAACTGTGATGGGCACAGAAATCCAATAACTGAACACCACTCGGGTTCAGATCAGCGGGGCCGTTCCTCCCAATCATGCCCCTCCAGGTCTCACTGTTATTACCCACGTGAGCGTTGAAGTCCCCCAGCAGAACAATGGAGTCCCCAGAATGAGTGTTCCCCAGCACCCCCTCTAGGGTCCCCAAGAAGGCATGGTACTCTGAACTGCTGTTCGGTGCATAAGCACAAACAACAGTCGTAGCCCTTTCCCCAACCCGAAGGCACAGGGAAATTACCCTCTCGTCCACTGGGGTAAACCCCAACGTACAGGCACTAAGCCGGGGGGCTATGAGCAAGCCCACTCCTGCCTTACACCTCTCACCCTGGGTAACTCCAGAGTGAAAGAGCATCCAGCCCCTCTGAAGGAGATTGGTTCCAGAGCCCATACTGTGTGTCGAGGTGAGCCCAACTATATCTAGCCGGTACCTCTCAACCCCGCGCACCAGCTCAGGCTCTTTTCCCACCAAAGAGGTTACGTTCCATGTTCCAAAAGCCAGTTTCAGTAACCGAGGATCAGAACGCCCATGTAACTCCTTCGGGCTAAGCTCGGCCGGACCCCATGAGTGAAAGTCCGGCCACCAGGCGCTCGCCAAGGAGCCCCTCCCTCAGGCCTGGCTCCAGGGTGAGGCCCCGGTAACCATACTCCGGGCAAGGGAGGCTGTGTCTGATGGATCACTCTTTGTCTGGCCCATCACCTAGGACCAATTTGCCTTGGGAGACCCTACCAGGGGCTATTGCCCCTGACAACATAGCTCCTAGGCTCACGCAGGCATGCAAACCCCTCCACCATGTTAAGGTGGTGATCCAAGGAGGAGTTCTTAATGACAGTATTAGTTAAATGGGAACCAAAATGTTTTGCTGGCCCGTTGCCGTCTTTGTTTGTGGAAGGGGGCTAAGGGCAAAAAGTGTATATTTGTTACACCTTAAGTGGAAATCAGTACACCCATATGATTTAACCAAGGAGACATTTATGCAAACTTATTTTTTCCTTCCCTCTGTGGCTTTCTTGCTTACTTAATTAATGGCTGATACGATTATTAATGGTGGAGGCTGTCATAGACTTCAAATTAATTTAATTTCTTGGAATGTGAAAGGTTTGAACGGTCCAATCAAAAGGTCCAGAATTATTTCTCATTTAAAACACTTACAAACAGATATTGCATTTATACAAGAAACACATTTACACCCTAAAGACCAAGCTAGGCTTAAAGGTTTGGATTGGCCAATCTGGAGCTAGGGGGGTTACCATTCTAGTAAACAGAAAAGTCAATTTAAAACACAAGGTAATTTCTGATCCCAAAGGTAGATATGTCATAGTAACTGGAATATTGTTCCAAACCCCAGTACTTTTCGTGAACGCACCTAACTGGGATGATATTACTTTTGCAAACAAACTACTATCCTCAATGCCTGATATGCATACCCACACTTTATTTTTCGGAGGAGACCTCAATTGTGTTATTGACCCCCTGTTGGACCGTTCAAACCCAAAATTTTGAACACCCTCAGCGATGTCTAAAGTCTTCTTCTTCTTTTAGGAACAGAAATGGCATAGTTGACCCTTGGAGACACTATAATCCCAACAGAAAGTAATTCTCATTTTACTCCATGGTCCACCAAACTTTCTCACATATAGATTATTTTTTTATTGACCACAAACTAATAACAACCATAAGCAGCACAGAATACTTGCCGGCCGTCATCTCTGATCACAATCCCTTATAGCATTTATTATATATATATATATATATATATATATATATATATATATATATATATATATATATATATATTTATTTATTTATATCCTCTGCTATAGATACATTTTAAGTATAAATAAAACAGACAAAATTTCATATTCACTGCTCTGGGAATCCTTAAAAGCTTATCTTCGTGGTCAAATAATCTCCTATTCAGCCCACGTTTATTTTATAAGGTTCAACCTATTGTCTAATTACAACCTTAGACAATCAGATCTCTTTTAATTTTAATCCCCACCTACTCAAAAATAAAATTGGTCTACCAGCTAAATTTGACTTACTATCTACAACTCAAGCAGAAAAAAGGCTATTACAATCTAAAGGCTTCTACTGTGAATAAAGAGAAAAGGCCAATCGGCTGTTGACTCATCAACTAAAACATAAAGAAGCTTCCAGATGGATACATCAAATTAAAAATGAGGCTGGATATATCATTTCTGATCCCTTAGAAATCAATAAAACCTTCCTTGCGTACTACTCAACCCTTTATAAGACAGAGTTCCCAAGAGGTGGTTCATTTATGGAAATTTTTTTTGATGATATACAAATTCCTAAGTTAAATTCACATGCAGTGGATGAATTAGAGACCCCCCTCACACTAGAAGAAATTGTTAAAACCATTCATAGTATGCAAAGTCACAAAGCCCCAGGGCCAAATGCCTATCCAGCAGATTTAAAAAAAAACATTGCAATCAATTAGCACCCATACTTTTACAAATGTGTAATGAAGCATTTCAAGATAAATTGAACTTGATCTTGAACTTGCTCCTCCTTGGATCACCACCTTAACGTGGTGGAGGGGTTTGCGTGCCTGCGTGAGCCTAGGAGCTATGTTGTCGGGGGCAATAGCCCCTGGTAGGGTCTCCCAAGGCAAATTGGTCCTAGGTGATGGGCCAGACAAAGAGTGATCCATAAAGACACGGATGAAAAAGAGAATAATCGTGGACACAGCCTCCCTTGCCCAGAGCAGGTGCATTGTGGATTGGGCGGCAGTCGGGGGCCCTGGCGTTCTGATCCTCGGTTACTGAAACTGGCTTTTCAGGGTTAGGAACTCGGACATCCGGGAGAGACTCGGAGTGGAGCCGCTGCTCCTCCACGTCGATAGGAGCCAGTTGAGGTGGTTTGGGCATCTGGTTCGGATGCCTCCTGGACGCCTTCCTGGAGAGGTGTTCCGGGCATGTCCAACGGGGAGGAGGCCCCGGGGCAGACCAAGAACACGCTGGAGAGACTATATGTCTCGACTGGCCTGGGAACGCATCGGTATACCCCCGGAGGAGCTAGAGTCGGTGGCTGGGGAGAGTGAGGTCTGGGTTTCTTTGCTCCGACTGCTTCCCCCGCGACCCGGACCCGGATAAGCGGTGGATAATGGATGGATGAACTTGATCGTGTGTGTGTGTGTGTGTGTGTTTGTGGGTTTGTGTGTGTGTGTGTGTGTGTGTGTGTCTTCAATATCTTCACAGTGAGGCAGGGCTGGGTGTTTTTTGACACCTCTGCATATTACATCTCTACTGACTCAAAGACCTGGAGTGAGAGCAGAGTTGACTGTAAAAACAGAGGAGGAGATCTGGTCATCATAAACAGCAAAGAAGAACAGGTGAGAGAGAGAGAGAGAGAGAGAGAGAGAGAGAGAGAGAGAGAGACTGTTCTTTAAGCATTTACGCACTGACAGGAATACCTCACAAGAAAGGTGGGCAGTAAACAACCTTGGATTGGTCTGACCGACAGTGAGAGTGAGAACCAGTGGAAGTGGGTGGACGGCTCAGCACTGACCACTGCGTAAGTAATTTTAACCAACTGCATTAGCTCCATTTATCCAGTCATACACAGATTTAAGCAAAATAATAAGAATTAAATAAAAAAATAAATAAATAAAGACCTCATTCACTGAAAAACACCTAAATGTTTTGAATTGTTATGTAAATTTACCCAGTTACAGGTTGTTGAAGGGTTTGTTGTTGTCAGACGGGAACAGAATGGAGACGCTTGTAGACTCGAGTACAATAAAATGGGTTTAATGAGATTATAGCAACAAACACCATCAAACTGTTCAAGGTCAAAATCCAAAAGAACAGAGCAAAGACAGGTGAATGATCACACAACAGAAAGAAATACAGTGTCCTACACAAGACGAGAGGAACACAAACGGACAGAGGTCAAAACCTAAAATGATGATCTGCTGAGGTGGTGTATAAATGATACTCTGCCATAAAATATTAGTCTTTCTCTATCTGTGATTGGGGAGTGTTACTCCACGTGACTCTGTTTACTCTGTGAAGAGGCTGAAAGAATAAACCTGGCATTACAACAACACACACTCACCACACGTCTGCTACTGTGTTATTGTCTCGAGTGGACGAACTAAAGTGAGATATAGAAATGTTCACCTCAAATCAGCAGATTCCAACTTCTACAAGGTGCCATGGTGTAGTTGGAGTGTGAAGGCTGGTGTTCCTCCTCCCTCCTGTGTAGCGTTGTATTAATCCTCCACCTTCCATTACATTCTACCTGCTGTTTCATGGAACAAGATGTTAAGTTCAGGTCAGTTTTACTTTTACAGTTGTTTTCAAAGCTGGGTTCATCACAAAGTCATAGCTCTGATGGAGTGGTCAGAGAAATTCTCCTTCAGCAAAGCAGGCTCTACCCAGACCTTCGCTCCTTCATCCTCACACTCTGTTCCAGGTCGTCCAACGCCTCCCTCATCCTCCTCTTCATTCCTCTGTCTGCTGGCTCCAGCAATCTCTGACTTCTATAATGAACATTTAAAACATGTCACACAGCTCAAATAAGGACAGAGCAGACACTTGATAAATGTTTGGAGCAGGTCCCATATCGATCACATGAAACAACGAAGGTGTGGATGTAAAGAGATGAGGGTTAAACACTGATGAGACACGTAATTCATATTCTGTGTGTTTCAGATACTGGCGTCATGAACAACCAGACAACTGGAATGAAGAAGATTGTGCTCATATGGGCTTTACGGAAAACAAAAGTTGGAATGACTTGTCTTGTTCTTCTGAACTTCAGTGGATCTGTGAAAAAAGAGGGTTTCACTAATAAAATAATAGAACCATTGGCTTTATGAAAGAGTATTCGAACAGCCCTCTTTTTAGGAGTACTGTGTAGAGTTTAGGTCTCATTTTAGTGTTTGGAATAATGTACTGTTCTGCAAACTGAAACTGCTGTCCTCTGATTGATCGCCCCCTGGTGTCACAGAGAATTTCAACAGCACTCTCAGAGATAATAGGGGAGATAATGAAATTGCATTTTAAAGATTTTTTTACTTTAATTAATTTTATGAATCCCTTTTCAACTCCTAGATCTTAGTGTTTCTAATCAAAACAGTTCTATTTAAACTGCCATCACTGCCTTTAAGAAATATTTATTTAAACACTTAAAGGCAGGGAAAAGCACTTCTCTCTGGTTTGTTTATGTTTAGAAGCTCCACATCTTTATGTTGGAGCAGTGTGTGTGAGTAAGAAGCGACTGTATCTTTTAAGGTAGAGTGGTGTGTGTGAGTAAGAAGTTACTGTATCTTTGAAGGTGGAGCGGTGTGTGTGAGTAAGAAGTGACTGTATCTTTTAAGGTGGAGCGGTGTGTGTGAGTAAGAAGCGACTGTATCTTTTAATGTGGAGTGGTGTGTGTGAGTAAGAAGCGACTGTATCTTTTAATGTGGAGTGATGTGTGTGAGTAAGAAGCGAGTGTATATTTTAAGGTGGAGCTGTGTGTGTGAGTAAGAAGCTCTTTAAACAATGTTTATAATTAAGTATTTAACATCTTTCAGAACAATCACATATTTTTTTAATTGCTTTATGATGTAAATCAATGTTATTGCACTTTTAATTAAATTCACCATTCATTCATTTCTGTTAAAGACATGATTATTATCAGTAAGGCATGACTTCATGTTGTTGTTTGTTGAGGTGTGCAATAAATACTTGATCTTTCTGCAGACTCCAAAGCTTTTTCAGTGGATAAAAAAATAGGTCGGCTCCTAATGAAATGAATGAAACCTGTTCTGCCTACATGCAACATATTCACTAGAGGGCAGTTCAGAGTCAAATGTTTCTGATGACAACAACAAACCTGGCTGCAGTGCAGGAGCTGAAAATGTAATGTTACTCACTGCAGAAATGAGGAGAGAGACTAAATGGCGGGGAACTGACAATTGTTCTTTCTTATTTTACCAGAGGTCCTGTTTCTCTTGAACCATGTGCTACACACTACACTGCCCCCTATGATTTCCAGTGATACTACTCCAGTCTGTCCATATATGTAAGCTTTCAGTCCACAAAGACAGATGAAATTACACCGTTCAGAGTAAAGGCTCCATGTAAATCTATATCTGTACTTACCGCTGAGCATAAATGAGGGTTTATGGGTAAGTACAGGCAGCTGTGGCGGAGCAGTGCACATGTGTGGGGTAAAAACGGGCAGCCACTGTAGGGTCAGTGTGGGCAGATGTGAACAGAGCAGGCTAATTGCTACTGAAATGTAACATTCATGGTCAGTTTCTCTCTGTGATCTCAATGTGTACTTTTTCACACACAGGTTTTGATGTGTTTAACGCCTTCGCCGGGTTAGTAGCTGTCAGAAGCGTGTGATGAATGTCTTGTTAATCGCCATGTTGTGACAAACTAATGACCTGTCAGTTTGCAAGGCCTGTGTGAGTTGAATTAATTTATTATTTTGTTTGCATAAAAATTGCATCACTCCACTGGCCCTTGGTTGTTTTTTTAGGATTCTTTGTAAAATCTTCCTTTTATTCCATAAATCTCTCCATTGCTCGGGCCCTTAGACCTACTGATCACCGACTGGTCGTCTTTAAGGTGAGGGGGGCCACTTTATTTACAGCGCCCTCAGTAATTATTGGAACCCCTGTCTCAGAAGTGTTCTTTGGCTTCTAGTAAATTCTTTCTTTCTTTTTTTTTTTAATAATATAGGACAACAATGCAAAGAAAGAGAAAAATCTAAACTTTAATTCAAGTGTCTTTATTTGGTGGAAAAAAAAAATGTGCCACAATTATTGGAATCCCTGGTGTTAATACTTTGTACAACCTCCTTTTTGCCAACAAGACAGCACTTAATCTTCTCCTATAAATCTTCACAAGATGGGAGAATACAGAAAGAGGGATCTTCAACCATTCCTCTTTGCACAACATTTCTAAATCGTCCAGAGTCCTGGGTGTGATGGGAAAATGCAGATTAACACCAATGAGTAATGATTAATGATAACTAATGACACAATATATTGTATTGATCAATCTTGATTAATTCTTACTAGATTATGTAGGCCTTAGTGCACAGCTTAGTGTGTAGACTTGAAGGGACTTAATACATTGTGTTACTGTGACCCAGGAGATAGCGGAGACTGTAGGAAGAGGCTGCTGAGATTAGAAGGGGAGGCCAGATAGAGTGGAAGAAAGGCAGTCAACAAACTGAAGGACATCCCTCATCGTCTGCAACCATTTTTCCTGACAGTAATAAAATAGGAGATAACGAGACACCAATAAGGGAATGTTTGGGTCGATGGAAGGAGACATGATGTAATAACGCCCAAATGTCACACACTGGGGTACGTGACTGGGGTCCTATATATACTACATGATTTTGTTCAATAAAAAGAGACAACGAGAGAATGTTTGACTCTGTGTCTTTGTTTCTCTGATTTCTCCTCGGGCCTGAGAATCGGTCTTCCTTCCTGGTTGCACTTAGACAATTGCCGTAACACTGGGTCTTCTCCTATGCACTCTCCTCTTCAGCTCACCCCACAGGTTTTCTATTGGGTTGAGGTCTGGGGACTGAGATGGCCATGAGAGGAGCTTGATTTTGCGCTTGTGGACCATTTTTGAGGAGATTTGGCCACATGTTTATGGTCATTATCTTGCTGAAAGACCCAGTGATGACCCATCTTCAGCTTTCAGGCCACCAGATTCTGATTCAAAATGTCCTGATATTTCGAAGAGTTCATGATCCTATGTGTCCTTACAAGGTTCCCAGGTCCTTTGGAGGACAATCAGGCCCACAGCATCACCGATCGTCCCCCATACTTAACAGTAGGCATGAGGTGTTTTTCTGCATACTCATCCTTGGTGTTACGTCAGAGTGTTTGTTGCCAAAAAGCTCGGTCACATCTGAACAAAGAACAGAACACGGTCCCAGGTAAAATCCGAGTACCCCTTGGCAAACTCTACCCGTTTACGCCTATGAGTATATCTCAGAAAAGGCTTTCTCCGTGCATGCCTCCCAAACAGCTTGATGGCATGTAGATAGCACCTGATGGTTGTTTGGGAGACCTCGTAACCCCAAGATGCTACCATTAGATTCAATTCTCTTACAGTGAGCTTTGGAGAAATTTTTACTTCTCTTACCATCCTTCTCAAGGTGTGTGGTGGCTAGATACACTTGTGTCCTCTTCCAGGCTTGTTTGTCACAATTCCAGATGTTTGTCACAGTTCCAGATGTTTTGAACTTTTTGATGATTGCTCTGACTGTAGATAAGGACATCTGCAGGTGAGGGGCTATTTTCTTGTAGCCATTGCCTGATTTATGAAGGTCAACACACAGCTTTACTTGAATAGTGTGTTCTCTTGTCTTTCCCATGTTTAAGAGTGAGTAAGAGAAATAGGCCTCTGTGTAACACCATATTTATGCCCCAGGGAAACTGAAAGTGATTTATTATAGATACTAGATACTTTGATCCAGTTTATATACTGCAGTAGAAATGACATAAATGGTTTTATTTCCAAGAAATTATCAAAAGTGTCAATAATTGTGGAACAGATCCTTTTATGGGAAATAATTATTTTTTAGTGAGGATTTTTTCTTTCTTTTTTTTCACTTGAGTTGAATGTGGATATTTTCTAATTGTTTTCAGAGTGAGATTGTACTTCTGCAATAAAAAATTAATTTATTTTTACACTTTTAACACATTTCAACTAGGGGTGCCAATTATGGAGGGCGCTGTATCCCATGGCTTTTACTTGAGTTGCATTTTTTATTTTTTTTTTTTTTTTCATTTTCTCATAGTTACATTATTCTAAATTTCTAATATAGTTTTTACTTTTTATTGTAAAAACTATATATATATATATCTCAGCTTTAATAGTTATTAATAGCATATTTAGAGTACAGCCTTTATCAGTGAATTATGGGGCAAAAAGAATACTCTGTGATATAGATCAGTGGACTTCACTCATCACTGGTATATTCAGTAAGTCTGTAAATGTAATGTAGCATATTCTACTGCAATGTTTCTACTCACTGAAATAAAGAAATTCACTCTTACATTCACTAAAATTACAAATTATTTTTTACTGTGTGCCCACAGTAACCCTAGAGCTCTCTGTTCAACTGTCAATAAGCTATTGAGCCCTGTGAAAAGTTTCCCAATGGTTCCTTCAGCTGAACTCTGTTCTCGGTTCATGAACTTTGTCAATCAAAAACTACATACAATTTACTCACAGTCTCAGCCCACTGCAACCAGGCTAAACATTCCACAACTATCTTCTCAGTTCAGCAGCAGCTATTTTTCTACCTTCAATATTGTAAACCAACAGCTTGTTTCACAGATTATTTCTCAAGGGCAACTTCATGTCAATTAGACCCTTTTCCTACACAGCAGGTGAAAGCATGTTCTCCATTTATCTGTCCTCTTATTACCAATTACTTACTCCAGTTTTCAAGAAGTCTGACTTAGATCATGAGAATTATAGGCCCATCTCTAATCTCCCATTCTTTGCTAAACTGTTGGAGCGAACAGTAGCTGCTCAGTTAACAGAACATATTCAATCATGTGATCTGTTTGAGGTCTTCCAATCAGGATTTAGGAGGAATCACAGCACTGAAACTGTTCTTGTTAGGGTTGTCAATGATTTGCTGATGTCAGCTTACCAAGGACTGCTGAGTCTTCTTGTACTGTTGGACCTTACTGCAGCCTTTGATACAGTGTGTCACAGCCTTTTACTAACTCAGCTCAAAAATATGTTTGGCATAACTGGTACTGCATTAGCTTGGTTTCAGTCGTATCTTTCTGGTAGGCAGCAGTTTGTTTCAATGGGACATTTTTGATCTGACACATGCTCCTTGTCACATGGTGTCCCCCAGGGCACTGTTCTTGGGCCCCTGCTTTTTATTTTGTACATCCTTCCTCTTGGTGGATCTGAGTATATCTCAGAAAAGGCTTTCTCCGTGCATGCCTCCCAAACAGCTTGATGGTATGTAGATAGCATCTGATGGTTGTTTGGGAGAGACCTCGCAACCCCAAGACGCTACCATTTAATTCAATTCTCATACAGTGAGCTTTGGAGAATTTTTTACTTCTCTTGTCATCATTAGACCTCATGGGCTGCAGTTTCACTGTTTTGCTGATGATGTCCAGATATACATTTGAACAAAACCTTCTCACAGCTTGTCACCTAGTGCCTTGCTGAAATGCTTAACTGATGTGAGGGCTTGGATGATGGAGAACTTCCTGAGCCTAAATAATAAAAAATCTGAATCCATCATAATTGCTTCTTCTGCAACAGTCAGGAGGCTTAGTGACACTACTGTTTGTATCCCTGGTTTTGTTGTCTCTACCTCAACACTAGCGAAAAATCTCAGCGTAGTTTTTGATTCTACACTATCATTTCAATCACATATTAACAACACATGTAGGACAGCCTTCTACAATCTTAAAAATATTTCTAGGATTCGCCCTTTTCTCTCTTTCACTGCTGCTGAGACCATAGTCCATGCGTTTGTAACTTCCAGACTCGACTACTGCAACGCTCTGTTGTGTGGCCTCCCTGCTCGGGCTTTGAGCGGGCTGCAGTATGTGCAGAATTCTGCTGCTAGGGTGCTGACCCATACAAGATCTTGGGAGCATATTACTCCAGTCCTAAGTCGTCTTCATTGGCTTCCAGTGAAGCTCCTTATACACTGTAAAATCTGATAAGTTGATCTTACTTAAAGGAATTTAGGAAACCGGTTGCCTTGAAATAGTTAAGTAAATATAACTATTATATTGAAGTTATGTTTACTTAATGTCTATCATTTAAGTGTACTTAAAACGCAACTGTATTTACTTAATTGATTTGAGTTGTTCTGACATTAAGTAGTATAGATTTAAGTTGCCATTTTTAAGTACTGCCAACTTATGTTACCCAAGTTAACATAATTCCACAAGAGTCCTGTTTACTTAATAGAATTTAGGAAACCGATTGCCTTAGAAAAATAAAGTAAGCACAACAAAGTATTACTACTCAGTAGTACTTTTGGTTTATTTTAATCAAATACCATTACATCACAGAGCACATCAGCCTATCTAAATACATAAAGTTACCCAAAAATAAAATAAATTCCACATTTAAGTCAATTAACAAATATATATTTTTAAAAGAAAACCTCTAGTAATCTTTATTCTTCAATGACTCAAATGGCACAGTCTGTGTAATAAACAAAAATGTTCAATAATGTTTAATGTACTTGACCAAGCTAAAGTTTTGCACAATAAATTTAAGTGCTTTGACACATTATGAACAAAACAAGAACATTTTGCAAGTGCAATCCATATACATCAGAGCCTAACAATAATAAGAGGGTAAAGCTGGGTCCATCGAAACTTAGAAATCCCTTAAATTATTTTGGGCTCAGATTGCCTACTCCCAGGTTTAGCAAGTCAAATGTGTTCTTCAGTCTTTTGGGATAGTCCAAATGAAGGTTGTAAAGTAGTTCAAATGTCAGGCAAATAGCTTGAGAATGGTTTTCAATGTTCTCCATAACAACGTTACCTTCCAGTATGATATTGGCTCAAAGTGCATGGCATTTGGACCTGGTTGCTGGCTGTCTTCAGGTATAACAGTTAATAACCCAACAAATGTGATGGTATCTGAATCCTGCAGACAAAAGGTAAATATAATGAAAAAATATATCATTGCAAAACCTTCATGTCTTCACTAAGTAAATCTTATTTATACAATTTGATGTAATACTTACAAAACAGACCTTGAAGAACTCACTGCCTTAATCTCCAAGAAAAACTGGAAGACAACGAAGGACAGCAGTCCGCATTGCTGTAATATCCTGGATCTACAAGTTAAGAAAAAACAAACCAAAATATCTAAAAATTAAAATGAGACAAATATGTGATAAATTATAAGTTAAAGATCTCAAGGAATCGTGGGGTGTGACGGTCCAAGGCCTCAAAAAAGTCTTGCTCAAGATCTTTACTTGCCACCCTTGTGAACTCAGCAAAAACCTTTAGGAAAAACACAGCACACATAGAGCCATAATTCGATTTGTACCACATTAACAGATTACAAAAATTAAAATAAATTTACTCTTGTAGAAGTAATATGTTCATGTTAATATGATTGTATGTTTTATTTTACATAAATTACATATTTGTTACCATACCTGCTGCTTTCTGAAAAGGGCTGGCCAGCGCTCCAACATGCGTTTCACTGGTGGCTGTAACCACCATGTTTCTGTATCTGTAATGTCTAAGCAGTTGCCCTTTCTTTTCATACACAAATTTGCAAAACTCACATGCCCACTGCATCTGGTTTAGTTGTATTCAAGCTGCAAAAAAAGAAGAACCTTTTTTAAAAATGGATTCATCATTGTAGATATAGTGCTCACACAAGGTAAAGTGTGTTTCATAAAATGTCATCCCTGTGCTTACAAAAAAAAATGGCATCATTTATAATCTGTATGAACTCCAAGTGAGCAGCAGCACTGTCATGTACTTTAACAGTAAGACTAACCTTTGTCATCTATATTATTTATTAAACATATGCACTGTTAAAGTCGACTTGGTATATGTTGTAAATAATTGTTTTATCCATGTTATACGGAGCGCTGTTGGAGTATTTTACCGGTGAACACGTTCACACAAGACTTGAAGTTATGTAAGACACTTCAGACAAAAGGTTAACCCCAACAAAGTTTTGCCTTAGCCAGCTTTGCATTTGCCGTTACAAATATGGAGCTTTGCCTGCGTCACAGTTTGAAAAAAAGTAACCTCTGCCGCTTTTGACTCACCATTGCTCTGAGAGTTATGCTATGGCTTCAACAGAAATTTGGCACAGCTGATTTGACGTAAATTTGCACGCTTAGTACCGAAGCAATTTGGTTGGTACCCTTAAAAATACAGAGTCCTATACTAAACTTAACGACAGGTATTGTAGCTAGCTATAGACCTATTTGCACAAAGGTTTTGGTACACAGACAGTCACTGCATTTTTAAATATGCACGTTAAATTATCGCTCCCATTTAGGTTCATAAATATCATTGAACAAATTTGAAAAGAATTAAAGCTAAGGCATGGATGCTTATGTTTTTTATGGCTGTGCGGCATTGCGGCTAGCTAACATTAAGAGTAAAAATTACTCTGTCAAGTATTTCTACTTAATAGAAAGCAGTTATCACTATTAACAGAACATATGGCCTGAGGAAATGTAGTAATGAGTTACGGAACCATAGCAAACAAACAAGAATTGGTATTAAAGTTGAACTTACCTAGCTAGCTAAGTTCAGAAGAATGTCTTCGTCTGATGTGTAGGTAACGTCTCCTGCCCAGCTGCTCCGCGCATGCGCAGTGCAGAGCTCGAAATTGTCTAGTGTAGTTTACTCAAGTGTATTTAGTTTTGGAAGGTTTTCATACAAAATGAGAATCTTACTAAAATTAAATTAGTTAAATCACTAGGGGAGTATGAAATAAGTAAACTACACTAGTGTTATTTGAGTAAGTATTGGTGTTACCTTTTACAGTGTACAGTATAAATTGTTTGTGTTGGTGTTTAAATCCTTGCATGACCTTACCCCTTCTTATCTAAGTAGTTTACGTCAATCATACTCTCCAGTGCGTACTCTTCGGTCCTCAAGCCTCCATTTGCTTGAGGTCCCACAAGCAAATGGTCCCACAAAGCTAAGCACCATTGGAAATAGAGCATTTTGTGTTGCGTGTCCAAAGATGTGGAATAGTCTTCCTGACGAACTGCGAGCTTGTTCATCTGTAGATGTTTTTAAAACCAGACTCAAAACTCGTCTTTTTAAACTAGCATATGGATGATACTATGTATATGTGTTTATGGTTATATATGTGTCTATGTATGTATGTATGTATGTATGTATGTGTATTTACCTTTTATTTATTCTTTTATTCTACAAACCTGATTCCAAAAAAGTTGGGACACTAAACAAATTGTGAATAAAAACTGAATGCAATGATGTGTAGGTGCCAACATCTAATATTTTATTCAGAATAGAACACAAATCACAGATCAAAAGTTTAAACTGAGAGAATGTATCATTTTAAGGGAAAAATATGTTGTTTCAAAATTTCATGGCGTCAACAAATCCCAAAAAAGTTGGGACAAGGCCATTTTTTTCCACTGTGTGGCATCCCCCCTTCTTCTTACAACACTCAACAGACGTCTGGGGACAGAGGAGACCAGTTTCTCAAGTTTAGAAATAGGAATGCTCTCCCATTCATATCTAATACAGGCCTCTAACTGTTCAATCGTCTTGGGCCTTCTTTGTCGCACCTTCCTCTTTATGATGTGCCAAATGTTCTCTACAGGTGAAAGATCTGGACTGCAGGCTGCCATTTCAGTACCCGGATCCTTCTCCTACGTAGCCATGATGTTGTGATTGCTGCAGAATGTGGTCTGGCATTATCTTGTTGAAAAATGCAGGGTCTTCCCTGAAAGAGATGACGTCTATATGGGAGCATATGTTGTTCTAGAACCTGAAAGAGTTCTCTGCATTAATGGTGCCTTTCCAGACATACAAGCTGCCCATGCCACAAGCGCTCATGCAGCCCCATACCATCAGTGATGCAGGCTTCTGAACGGAACGTTGATAACAACTTGGGTTATCCTTGTCCTCTCTGGTCCGGATGACATGGCGTCCCAGTGTTCCATAAAGAACTTCAAATCATGACTCATCTGACCACAGAACAGTCTTCCATTTTGCCACACTCCATTTTTAAAGACCCCTGGTCTTTAAAAAAAGAAGAGAAAAGCTAAAGTGGATCTGCCTTTGCTCAAGTAGAGACCCTCAACAGCTCCATTAAGACCAAAATGTGTCTTTTCTGGAACTCATATCAGCACCTGCACTTTTCTCATTACAGATGCTTCCACAGGGGAACGTTATTATGAAGCATGATATTAATTGTCAGTTATACCAGTGGTACACCCTGCTGCGGCCAACGGATCTGTGCTCTCTTAAACGCCTGAATGAGTGTCTGAATGATCTTTTTTTTAATGTTTTGTGTAGTAAAGAGTTTTCTTCATCTCAATGAAAATAAAGCAAAAGCTATTCTTTTTGCAGTTATTTTAGTATTTGTAGTTGTTATGCTATGTTATGTAGTTGCAGCATAGAGACTGTGTAAGAGCCTCCCTCTGGGTATCTGCACCTTCTATTTCTTTTTTAATCTAGATTAAAAACCTACTAAAAACCTACCAGTCTGCTTTTGATTTGATGATCAATGTTTTTGTAATAAATGTTATGCACTGGATTTACCCTGGTGTTGTTAATACAATGTTATGTACAGCACTTAAATGTGCTTACATCAACAACCAACCGAATGGAGGGTGCAAATGTCTGTGCTGAAATCATCTGGCACTAGGACATGAAAGAGCAACCTCTACATAGCCTAGGCCATCACTATGGATGGATAAGCATGAAGGGTCTTTCTGAATGATGTCTGAAACCCATCTGCACGTAGCCTTCAGAGGCGACTCCAGCCAGTGATCATCAGGAGACATATGTGAATACACTAATCTTAGCAACCGTTTGGACTCAGGGGGATAGTGATGTGTGGTAAGTACAGGCAGAGGTTGTTTTGTTTTGTTTTCTAAAAGAAACCAATCGATCTGCAGTGTACTTTCTGCAGCTGGAATCCAGGAGAATGCAATTAGCAGCACTGAAGGGGAGGGACTGGACAGGACCTCTGTCTTTTCTTCATGGAGTGACACACTGATTATTCAGGGATTTGGAGTCTGGTGTGTAGTGGCCAGCTCTGACAGCACAGATCAGACGCCACATCACAGCAACCAGAAGGCAGCAAGGAGCTCTCTCCCAGAGTCCTTATGATAGGAACTACAGTCCACTCTGTGTTCACATTGGCAACAAGACATTATTTCCACTTGGACAAGACAAGGCTCACATCTTTGTGAACAGGGAGAGACCTATAAAGCCAAAACAATAAAACCGAAGTTGTAAGAGGTCTGCCTGGGGCTGGGGCGAGGCTGCCTGCTAAGCCACCCCCAGTCACTAGAGGGAGACAGAGAGACTCTTAATTTGGGGCAATTGCTTCCACCTGGGCTACTCCTACTTAAGGGAAGCCAACACACACCTCAGTGCTCACTCTTGGGTTTCTCTTTTCAGAGTGCTGTGCAAGTCTGGCCAGTAATTTGATAAAGGCTCTTGAGTTTTCTCCTGGGTCTCTCTATCTTCTGTTTCTCCACCAGAGCTTTCCCTCTGGTTTTTCTCTTGGGATTCAATATTATCTTTTCTTTACCTTTTTTTAGTATAAATAAATAATTAGAAATAACTTCTATCTTTAATTTCTTTTGTCTCATCTTGTCCCTCCCTTTTGTTTTGGGAAGCTCTCTTGCCTTTGTTTTCTTTTGCTCAATTCTGAGCTGATCAGTTTTCCCCTGACATCTTAAGTTTTCCTCTCGTGTTTCATTTTGTTCCTAACTTCCAGAGGGGTTGTTTGTGTGTCTCTGCACTTGAGGCCTATTTCTCTAGTGCTCTGTTGGTGGCTTGCCCTGTTTCAATCCACCCCTGGGTGAGCTGCCACATTACAAAAGTAAGTCCAAAGATGTTTCTGCTTGTTGTGAAAGAGGCTTTCCCAACTATTCCAGGAAACTCACTGTTTTTATATAGTGTGGGTCTTCGGCCAAAGGTGTTTAGTGTTACCAACTTTAAAACTGGTCACTTTAAGGTGCTCATTCTCTCCCTCGTCTCCACAGTGGAACACAGTTCTGTTTCTTAGTGAAACGTCTGTGACCTGCTTTGGTCCAAACCCCACGAGCCCCACAGCAGTGTTCTCCCCCTATGTAAACAGCCCTGTTCAGAACGCCAGCTTTCAGCACCTGTTCCTTTAAATGATAATGAGCCGCTCGCTGTTCACCCCGACCCCGAGCGCACAGCAGTGTTAGCTGTTTTCGCTCAGTTCTCTTTCTTCTCCATTCTCAGTTCCTCCATTTTTACTCAGTGCTCTTATTTTCTAATAGTGTCTATTTTAGTGCTCGTACTTCTTCTTCTATAAAATTTGTCAAAATACTGCAGAGAGACCTGTGTTTGTTTTAATGATAAGAGATAAATTATACACATTGTTTGAATTAATTTCAGTTTTATTTACATAGCATTTATCAAAGCTTTTTCAACAAAAAATAACCTAAAAATGAAGTATTAATGTGCTCCCTTCCCGAACTCTAACACTGAATTCCGCATCTTTCTTCTTCTTCTTCTTCTTCTTCTTCTTCTTCTTTCGGCTCTGGTCTGGATTTGTTCTGTTCTATTATCCACAAGAACAGAACAAATCCAACACATTTCTTCACACTTCTTCAGTGCTTTTTCCTGATGGAGCTCATAACGAATGCAGCGCTCAATAAATTCTGGTCGAAAAAAGGGCATCTGCCTTAAATGAATGACTTGGTGTCTAATTAAAAAACAATTTAACATCTTTAAAATGATTTCACAGACACAGATTTTTTTTTTTTACAGTGTACACTACACAAACACTTTAAAACATATTTGTACACCTTATAACAACACACAAAAGGGGATTATAATTAGAAACATCCATTAATAATAGACAAAGAACAATAATGACACATAAAGGTGAAAAAGGAGACCATAAAAAGTGACACATTTCCACACGTACAACACAACAGTAAAATAAATCTTAATCCCAACTACACTCACAGACCAGAGAATACAGCTGTATTTACAAATTTGTTTTAAAACGCTCTGCCAATGTCCCTGCCCTGTCAGTTCCACAGGATTGGGTTCGTGATTACATAGGACTCAGTCTCCTTTCTGGACTGTGGAGCAGTGAGGAGTCTGTGGGAGGCTCAAACATATCCTGGATCGAGGATAGGAGCTGTTCAGAGCTTTAGCTCAAGCCTGGAACATGTGAAATATACCTTTCTAAAAAAAATAAGCTACTGTTTACGTCACAGAGGAATGCATCATCGTTTTTACCGTAATTGCTAATGTTTCATATTGTTCACAGAATTTCAGCTGAATTTGCTCCTGTTGCTCATCTAGTTGGGTTTCTAATCTTGCAATCCTGAAGTTTACTTCCTTTGTGGAGAGAGGTGTTAGTGCTGCTCTGAGCACTGTAAAACACTGCCATCTCCTGCTGCGTCCTGAAGAGTCCTACTCTCACTGAGGGCTGGAGTTAACACCCTGGCCTATGCCCCTCAGGATTTGTCTGTGTACATAACACACTGGGTTTGATTCTTTGTGAAACAGAAGCAAGTTTCACACTGAGGCGACAACCCACTTCCTCAAGCTTTCAGCTCCTGACGTGATTCTGTAACTTCTGCTTCCATCCTCACGTCATGGCCTTTGGACACCTTGTGTAATCCTGGCCTAAGACGTAGTGGAGATTGGATATCAGATGGGGGAGAGCTCCAAACAGAAGATAATTTGTCCGTGTATTAATAAGAATCTCCTTATCATCCTTTCATGGTGCTGAGTAGCATCACATGAATGATGTGCATGATTTTAAAGCCTGTGAGATTATGATAAAGTGGAAAGGCCTGGAGCTGACCTCATGTACATGTGGTTAATTAATAATAAGACACAAGAGGGCTGAGTTTATTTCCTGCTGCAGGTTTTACTATGAAACACTAGTCACTCAGTCAGAGACTTGTGCAGAATGAGTAAGCCATAGCTAGCTCGCTCTCTCTCTCTCTCTCTCTCTCTCTCTCGCTCTCTCTCTCTCTCTCTCTGTCTATTTCTCTTGGGTTGAGGGTTGGGTTGGAACATATTTGCTTATGGTGTTTGCACATGGCTTTTTGAATGAGGAATCACACCTATTTTGCTGTTGAGAAGGTGGACTAATGTGCACAGGTGAGATGTTTCAGACTGAGTTTTCTCTTCCAGCGGATACAAACGGCGTAGAACTGAGAAGTGTCATCCATGGAGGTGGACAAGGGATGGACAATCCAGCCTTTCAGGCAGAGGTACGGTTAAACACTGACAGTGATTTCATCAACTTTATTGTTTGTTTGGAGAAGTTCAATTACAGAGCATCCCCTTCACAGGAGGAGAAACCGTCAGAAGACCCGTCTGGGAAGGAAGAAGGAAAAGAGTCCAAGAAGAAACCCAAGTCGTTTTTAAGGTTGGTCTACGACTGTATGTTAATTTTATTTTATTTTTGTATGTTTTTTTTTTTTTTTTTGTTTATAAATGAAAAAATGTGTTAATATTTCGTTTTATCTCTGGATGATGTTGTAGTAAACTCTGCACACCCATCACTGCTACTGAGAAGTTCCTGAAGGCTCACTCCAGAATCATCAAGTATATTGCTCTGGGAATTCTTGGCGCAGGTAGCCACCGCTCCTTACACTTTTCCTGTTTTGTTGCATTTATGGGAATGCTGTTGTGCCGGGAACTGTAGCCATACTCCAGCATCTGCTGACAGTGATCACAGTCATGTTTCAGCACAGAGAAATGTTTTGAGTGTGATGTGTGTAGTTTTGTGCACCAGGCCATAGTCAGGTTTGTCTCCTTGTCTTTTGAAGCTCGTTGAGTTCTGTGCTGCATTTTCTCTGTGAAGGACTGCATTGTTAGATTAGACCTGTTTTCAATTCATTGGTTGTTGAATATTAGGGGCTGATGTAAAGCTTTTATTTCAGTATGCACTGCTGACATTGTACATTATCTAGTGCATCAAAATACATGTCTACACGTGAGAATGATTTAAAATTAAGCTTTGGTCATGTGTAACCTTCAAATGAACAAAATAATACACTTACACCTTTAACAATGCTCAAAACATCCCATCCTTCTTGGAGACCTTCCCAAGGTCTGTGAGATTCTTTATATGAGCACTCTCATACTCATCATGCTCTTTTACTGATCATACTCATCATACTCTCATACTCATCACACTCTGGTACTCATCGTACTCCTCATACTCATCGTACTCATCATGCTCTCGTACCCATCATACTCCCGTACTCATTGTACTCTTGTACTCCTGCTTTGGACATTTTGCTTCTGAGGTGTGTTTTGATAATTTGATCATGTTCAGTTTGAGAAGACTTTACTTCACTTCCCACAGAGACAGGTATAGTTATCCACATCCATCACAATAAACAGAACTGTGGAATGACTCAGAAGAAAAATATTGGCCTTAAATACTACATAAATACTATATTTATCTCTAAACTGTTGTTGATGCTGTTGTCAAACTCAGTTTTAGGCATGTGATTAATGTCAAGGATACTCTTAGTGTCCTCTTCTAAGCGGTGCACCCTGCAGTGCCCAGTGTATATTTCCCTATGCTAGTTACCTTCACTAGCTGAAAAAAAAAAAAATTTTAAAAAAGCCAAAGAGTAACACCATCACACATTAAAAGCTATTATTTATTCTTTTCCACATGTGGCTTTCGGTTACTGATACCAGACCCTTTATTACACAAGTTCACTCAGCCACATTTTTGAAAAACATTAGCTACACTGCTAATATGAAAACACATCAGAGTACACACCTTTAACATGGTTAAAACAGCCATCTTTACTCCACACGCTGGACCGGGTCACTGTTCTGAATGTCTCTAACAGATAACAGCATTGAGATTATTGCTGTTTCTCTGCTGCCTGCTGTTTTCATGTATCAGAATTGTGCTTTATGGTCACTGTCTTCTGCATTTAACCAATCCATAGCAGTGAACACATACACACACCCGGGGCAGTGGGCTGCCACACTTGATGCCCAGGGAGGTGTTTGGGGGTTTTAGAGATTGAACCAGTGACCTTCAGGTTCCAAGACCACTCCTTTAAATATTAGGCCACGGCTGCCCCTTTAAAGCTCAAACTGAATGAAGCACATACTTATCCCTGTGGGGGAGAGTTCCAGTGGAAATTCTTTATCCAGTTACATTTAACTTTAATTTTACTTCAAACCCAGATTGGTTCTCTCTGTGCACTTAGCTGGCTACAATTCTGTGAAACTCATGCTGTATCCTGTATGCACGCAGGCTATGTGGCATACTTTGTGGCTGCTTGCTGGATGGACTTCCAGAGGGCCATCGCTCTTGTCGTTCTGACCAGTGTGGCAGTGTTCTTCACGCTGTATGATCTGGTGAAGAAATACAAGGGAGACAGTATAAAGAGCTTCTTCAAACCTGTGCTCGGATGCTTTAACGCCAACATCCGATGGATCAAATGGTAAGTGGGACACATGCAGCATGGCATTAACAGCCCTTAATCATCTGGGAAGGTTGTACATCAGGTATAGAAATACAGGGGTTGGACAATGAAAGTGAAACACCTGGTTTTAGACCACAGTAATTTATTAGTACGGTGTAGGGCCTCCTTTTGCGGCCGATACAGCGTCAGTTGGTCTTGGGAATGACATACACAAGTCCTGCACAGTGGTCAGAGGGATTTGAAGCCATTCTTCTTGCAGGATAGTGGCCAGGTCTCTACGTGATGCTGGTGGAGGAAAACGTGTCCTGACTCGCTCCTCCAAAACACCCCAAAGTGGCTCAATAATATTTAGATCTGGTGACTGTGCAAGCCATGGGAGATGTTCAACTTCACTTTCATGTTCATCAAACCAGTCTTTCACCGGTCTCGCTGTGTGTATTGGTGCGTTGTCGTCCTGAGACACGGCACCGCCTTCAGGACACAGTGTTTGAACCATTGGATGCACATGGTCTCACTGGTGCAGTGTTTAGTTAATGAAGATTGTCCACCAGGCTGCTCCAATTTAGCCATGAAACCTCCCACACTACAATGACAGGGGTTTCAGTTTCATTGTCTAACCCCTGTATATCTGTGAGGATCTGATGGCATTCAGCCACAAGAGCATCAGTGAGGGTCAGGGGCTGGTGTTTTAACTCCATCACTCCAGAAAACACAGTTCCACTGTTCCACACACCAGAGGAACCCCATCACTTCAGAGAACACAGTTCCACTGTTCCACACACCAGAGGAACTCCATCACTTCAGAGAACACAGTTCCACTGTTCCACACACCAGAGGAACTCCATCGCTCCAGAGAACACAGTTCCACTGTTCCACACACCAGAGGAACACCATCACTCCAGAGAACACAGTTCCACTGTTCCTCACACCTGAGGAACTCCATCGCTCCAGAGAACACAGTTCCACTGTTCCACACACCAGAGGAACTCCATCGCTCCAGAGAACACAGTTCCACTGTTCCACACACCAGAGGAACTCCATCGCTCCAGAGAACACAGTTCCACTGTTCCACACACCAGAGGAACTCCATCACTCCAGAGAACACAGTTCCACTGTTCCACACACCAGAGGAACTCCATCACTCCAGAGAACACAGTTCCACTGTTCCACACACCAGAGGAACTCCATCACTCCAGAGAACACAGTTCCACTGTTCCACACACCAGAGGAACCCCATCACTCCAGAGAACACAGTTCCACTGTTCCACACACCAGAGGAACTCCATCACTCCAGAGAGCTGATGCTCCACAGGTCAGTGGTGATAGGCGTAATTGCCCTCTAACACACCACTGACTCTGAATATCATTGCTGTCCAACAAAAAGAGCATGATTTTAACACAGCGTCTGTTCTTCACACTGTGTGAAACTTTATGATGAATGGACCAATAGAAATGCTCCAAAATTATTCTGAATAAATTCTATGAAATATTCTATGAACCTGGGTCACCCTTGGAATTTTACAACAACCAAGGTCTATGAGTACAGCATCAGCTGGGTTTCTCTGAAGTGCTCTGGGTTGCTCACTACACCCACTTGTGTTTCTATGGGACCACTACACCAAACTGGGGTCCTCTGGTGTGACTACACCCACTAGGGTTTCTCTGGGGTCACTACACCCACTGGCGTTGAGGTCAGTCTAGCAGTTTGCTGAAAGAGAAAAGTGCACAGCTCAGTAACACTGTGTGTGTTCCCTCTGCAGGGTGTTTATTGTGATCGTGCTGGTTCTGCTGGTGGTGTGGCTTGTATTGGACACAAGCAAGCGTCCAGAGCAGCTGATCTCCTTCGGTGGCGTCTGTCTCTTCATCCTTGGCTTGTTTATCTTCTCTGCACACAGAAACGCGGTGAGACAGGTCTTTGGACATCCACTCATGATATGTAACACTATTCCAGTGTTCACAACATTAATACACTCAGAGCTACAGAGGGTTTACAATCAGCGCTCGGTAATTAAACTGTTGTGAGTAATGATTGGTGCCCGGTGTGATAAACTATTTATTACAACTGTTTATTCAACAAAATAATTCACAGCAACAATTTGTTATAAGGAACAGAATGTGATGGGGGTGAGGTAACTGAATCTTTATTTGATGCTGTGTAACCTTTAAACTGTTAACAATCATTGGAATACACCTTTTAGGAATTATTTTAAAACTTCCAAAGATAAAAAAATTAGGATCACAATCTCCTTTCTACAATATTCTGAACCTCATTTTAAATTTAATTAACCCTTCATCACATAAGCTTTAATAATTGACCACTGATTTGATTAATTCCTTCAGTGATGATAGCACCATTCAACCCACAACTGCATGGGGCGGGATGTTTTTGTTTATGGGCTCTTCCTCTGGACTGATGTAAATACTCCTGGCTGGCTTGCCAATGCTTGGATTGAGGTGTTCATAGAAGTTGTTGAGAATAAATTAGACAGAATCATATGTGTGAGGAGAAAAAGTTTACAGTGAAAGTTTACTAGGTTGTTCTTTTTGGTCACTCTCTCCCACTATCAGTGGGAGAAAACAAATGATAGTGAGTCTTAAAACCCTCCGTTGTTTCTGAAACAATGCCTCCCCCCAGCATCAAGGTTATAAACTTGTTAGGGACGAGGGGTGCGGACTGATGGATGCGGACGCAAACGCTAATAACACAGACTTTATTTGACAGGAAATAAACAAAACAAACATTAACGAACTTAAGGGCAAACACGAAGCGAGGAAAGAACAAGACAAAGAACGAGAACCAGAAACAACATGACTAGGAATACTAACAAATAGAGCACTTGAAACAACACGAGAATAACATGGGCTGAAAACGTACCAAACGATACAAAGAACACGAAGAACACTACAAAGAACAATGAACGACACCAGGAAGTGAGGGAAGGGGACTTAAATACAACAACAAACGAGAAACACCTGAAATGGATAATGAGGGTAAAGACAAGGAGGCGGAACAAAGGCAGGGCTTGAACAACAACAAAACAAAGCCATGTGCTGGGACAGAGAAAACAAACCTGATGAGACAAGGGCGTGACAAAACTAGGGAATAACAGGCAAAGAAGAGACAAACAACTCTGAAAGGTCCACTGTGACTTAAAACAAAGTATAACAGAACCAAAATTAAGAATTAATAAGAAATTAATCTGTTTCTGATATCTGCTTGCACTCCTACAGACCCGGATCCCTTTAAGTTGTAAAACCCTGGTGAGCATGTAATGTATTTAAAAATGTAGCCATGACCTTAACCAAGGGAACACTGCACATACTGAGGAACATGAACACACATTTAGAGACCACCAACTCTCCATTGGTGGGATACAAACCATGTTAATTCAACTCAGTGTTGAGCAAATTTGTTAGTATCCAACTGTGGAGAGATGATGGTTGGTTCTCAGGATTGTGTGTTCAGGTTCCACAGGGTGTGAAGAAGGTCACCATGTTGTTCTTCCAGGCTGGAGTTTCTTCAACCAGAATGCTCCACCTCTCAAGTCTCCATGGCCCTTTCACAAATGCAAAGTAATAATGGACTCTATGTTACTAGCACAGTTGTAAAGGCTCCAGGTGAATAGAGCCGCTAATGTCCCAGAGAATTTACCCGCTGCCCATGACCGCCCCCACATTAAGAGCACACAGAACATTTCCCACCGAGAGAACCCATCTGACATAGGACATTTCCTGTTGAGTGTAGCATGTGTGAAAGGAGTTTCTCCAGAGTTTTGAGGAGTCCCTCTGAGCCAAGGGGACTGAATCTGTTACCCAGATACCAGCAATATTTATCATCCAGGATCAGAGCTGTAAATCAGTGTGAAAAGACTCAGAAAGCTGGAAAACAGAGAGGATGTTATTTAGAGAAATAATTCTCAAATAAATTTCCACAGTCTCACTTTTAAAAAACAAATCCCAGTGCAAAAATAATTATACATTGAATGACAGTATTGATTTACTAATTACGTTTTTTTGCAGGTGTTTGTATAAAACATCTACAAATGGTTTTTAATGAATTGTTAATGGATTATTTATAAACACAAGAATGTACAGTGTGTATTACGACTCCCCGAGGAAAAGTTGAGCATATTAGAATTGTTTGGATCTTTGGCCCAGTCTGACATTTCCTACGAAATGTTTTCTTTCCAGAACAAAACCTCCAGCGTCACACACATCACTTCTGTGACTGTGATTAACCTCCCAACGACACCTGAACTCACACAGTGATGTGAACGAGGAATGGTCCATGTGAAATGTGTAGTGTCCCCAGTTTCCAGACAGAGACACGGCATGAGTGTATAGCTCTAATCTGACACAGTGAACGTATAGAAAAAACAAACCTATTTTGTAGCCCGATCCCGGCATTAAAGGCACAGCAGCATAGCAAACAGAGCATGGTTTGATGCTTATTGGAAGATGACAACACATGAGGGAGACATGGATGTCAGGGACATGCAGAAGGCGTCCCCACGATAGAAGGATTATTACTGTAGGATTATTACTCTCTGCATTCTCCGGCCTCTCTTATCACTGGCCTTCAGTTCCTGCTAATCATCCACTGTGATATGATTATATGGGTTTAACCCCTTCCTGCACTGACCAGTGTCCACCATGTCTCAAGTTGTTAGGTGGAGTGACTGTGTGAGTGTGTGAAACTGTCCCCAGGTGAGTGTGTGTATGACAGGGTGAGTGTGTTAGTGACTGAGTGAGTGTACGGTGCTTTTCCCAGGAGTTCCTGCTTTGCACCCACTCTGGGTCGACTCCACACTCTGATCAGAATGAAGCCCTTACAGAAGATGAATGAATGAATGCTCTGTGTGCAGTTATATGGGAGCCTGAAGCGTTTGCTGCTCTCTCCTCAGGTGCGCTGGAGAACGCTGCTCTGGGGTCTCGGCCTGCAATTCATCATCGGTCTCTTCGTCATCAGAACACAACCCGGATACGTTGCCTTCAACTGGCTTGGAGCTCAGGTCCAGGTATGAATGAATGATAGTCCTTTTCTGAGGAGCTGGTGAATAAGTAACTCTCAGCATGACTAACACAATAAACAATGATGTGTTTGTAATGGGAGTTTATGAGAAAGGGCAGAGCTCTCAAGGAAACTCACAGAGAACAACATCAGCTGGAACTGGAACACAGTCGGAATGTGCCTGGTGTGTGTTTCAGTCTGAAATGTTTACAGCCACAAGATAAAGACAGAGAGTGCAGGGCTGGACAAAGTACGGTTCAGAGAACCAGTACAATACTTTGTAAAAGCTTTAGTCTCCTGAGAAAATGTGTATGTGAATGTAACAGGCCAGTGTTGTTTGAGGTTATGGTCCAGTGCCTAGTGTCAGATATTAATAAATACTTCACTGTGTTAAATGAAGTGTGCTGTAGATTTAACAAATCCATATGATCAGGAGAATCATCTGGAAACGCACTCGGTTCTTCACTCGCTCACAGCACAGAAACAAAGATAATTTTACTGTGTTTGTGTTTTTGTTTTTTTATTGTAACTATATGATTTTATTAAAGCACCACATTTACTGAGAGGATAAATTATTTAAATAATACATGATATTTGCATAGTGTTCAATGTCTGTTTCTCCCCGAGTAACTGCCCTGTCCAGAATATGCTCTAGGGTCCCAGTGTGGACACAGGTTCAGTTAGAGACATCTCAGGATCTTCATCATTTCATATTAACAGCAGCAAATCAGATGGGCTGCTCTGAAGTAGCTGCACATGACTTTAAAGAGTGTGATTGGTGTGTAGCGTGTCTGTGTCTGGTGTGTGTTTGTGTGTGTGTTTATGTTGTCTTTATGTGTTTTGGTATGTTTTGTTTATCTGTGCTGCATCTGAGAGTATGTGTGTGTGTGTGTGTGTGTGTGTGTGTGTGTGTGTGTGTTTGTTAGTTTGTGGTGACACAAAAACTGCTAACGTCTGTTTATATTTCAGCAGCAGTGCTCTGTTTTTGTGAATGTATTAAAGTACATTTTCAGTGAGAGTATTTTATACAGTTTACAATTATTATTTTACTCTTTTACTGTAATAATTATTGAGAGCATTTCTCCTGCTCAGGTGCAGGACTATCACTGCCACAGCGCTATAGCGCCCCCTGTGTCATTAACAGTTGTAGTTGTGTGACTCTAAGAGATTTGTGTGGTTTCCTACAGACGTTTCTGAACTACACCCAGGCCGGCTCCAGCTTCGTGTTCGGGGGTCTAGTGGAGGCAGGAATCTTCGCGTTTCAGGTTGGTACCGAGTACACTCCAGGTGCTTCTGGATGAAAAGTACAACCTCCTGAAAAACCTCTGATTTTGTGTGTGTGTGTGTGTGTGTGTGTGTGTGTGTAGGCTTTGCCCATAGTGATATTCTTCAGCAGTGTGATGTCGGTGCTCTATTTCCTGGGGGTGATGCAGTGGATCATTATAAAGGTGAGGAACTGAAGGTGAACGCTGTGGTGTCTGTGTTATTGTGGTGTGATGTTTGTTGTTCTGAACGTGTCTGTGTTCATGAACTTTCTTAGATTTCCTGGATCATGCAGATAACGATGGGGACGTCTCCAACAGAGTCGCTGAGTGTGGCGGGGAACATATTTGTTGGGCAGGTAATACAACAAAAACATACTCACATCTGTTAAAATGACAGTCTGGTGGTCTTCATTTCAGAGCAGTGTACAGCAGTCATAGCAGTGAATGTCAAATATAGTACACTTTATTTAGGTGGAATTCTCAAAGTGCAGTGTAGAGGTGACAGAGGTCAGAGGTATCATCAATATCAGGAGAAAACTCAGGATACTGGTGTGAAATGAAAAGAAACTGCTCTGATAATAAACAGATCTCAACTTTCTGGCAGAAGACATTTTTACAGAGATCCTCAGGGTAGAAACTACACTCAACAAATCGTTAGAATAACTTCAGGTGGCACGGTGGCGCAGCAGGTAGTGACGCAGTAGGGACCTGGAGGTTGTGGGTTCGATTACCTCTGTGGGTGACTGTCTGTAAGGAGTGTGGTGTGTTCTCCCTGTGTCTGCGTGGGTTTCCTCCGGGTGACTGTGAGGAGTGTGGTGTGTTCTCTCTGTGTCTGCGTGGGTTTCCTCCGGGTGACTGTCTGTGAGGAGTGTGGTGTGTTCTCTCTGTGTCTGCGTGGGTTTCCTCCGGGTGACTGTCTGTGAGGAGTGTGGTGTGTTCTCTCTGTGTCTGCGTGGGTTTCCTCCGGGTGACTGTCTGTGAGGAGTGTGGTGTGTTCTCTCTGTGTCTGCGTGGGTTTCCTCCGGGTGCTCCGGTTTCCTCCCACGGTCCAAAAACACACGTTGGTAGGTGGATTGGTTTTTAGTGAAGGAGGATTAATGATCTGCATGTGTTATTCAGAGTCTCTCTCTCTGTCTCTCTCTCTCAGACAGAGGCCCCTCTGCTGATTCGTCCCTATCTGAAAGACATGACCAGGTCTGAGATCCACGCCGTGATCGTCGGAGGCTTCGCTACGATTGCTGGCAGCGTAATGGGAGCGTTCATTTCGTTTGGGGTGAGACAACATTGTCACAATCAGCCCAGAGTTCCTCTGAAAATCCCATATACTCTCTTTGAGTCATAAAAGGGTTATTTCCTGTCACAGAGTCCAAGTGGAGAGACTGACTTTGCTCCCTCAGGGTGTGTAGGATTACGCTTCCTCTCTCCATCACTCGGCATGAGGCCAGTCAGCACGGGCGCCTGTTCACTGGCATAACACACCTGGGCCCAGTTTCCCAAAAACACCTTAGTGAAAGAGAGAGAGAGTGTTCACTGTGATGCTCACTCGACCTCTCGTGCGTGTGTTGAGCATCCAGAAGGTATCTAAAAAGAAGCAGTAGCTGGCTTCAGTCAGGAAGCATTTGGAAGAGTTTATTCCTCAGTGTGCTAGGATTGTGTGCTTAGGGGAGAACTAGCTATGGACTAAACTGGGGAGGGAAAAGGGTAACACCGTGCCCTGACTTTAAAAAGTACCAGCTGTCTACACTGACCACGAGCATCAGCACACAGTGTTTTTATTTCTGATGTATGGCTCTGCTGATACAGTGTTTGTAGGATACATACTGTGACACATTGTGCTGCACTACACTGTTTAAGTTTATAATGCGTGCAGTTATCACATGGTAAACATCATCTGTTTATATAATGATCAGGCTTCTGCAAAGCAGCTAGAGGTTAGAGAAGGACCTGTGATATTCTGATACTGTGTACAGGGGTGTAGCACTACATTTTGGGCTCTGAGCACAGTTGTTTGCCCAGAGACTCCTCCCTGTGCCCCCTGATATATTACCAGACTCCTTCACAAGCATGTAGACTGGTTCTTGAGCACTGAATCACTTATAAACCATCTGCTAAGTGGAGTTCACCTTTTTTTTTTTATATGTACCTCTGCATCGGAAAAGGAAGATATGTCTCTCTTTTCCTTGGGGACTGTGGCTGCTTCTGGAACTAACACTGTGCATGAGGTAGTTTTTTATGAGTTAGTGGCTGGGCTGAGGAGGACTTCGTTTGGGTTACAACAGCAGAAACATGGTCTGTTAGATTAAAAATGACACTGTACTGAATGAGAGTCCTGTGCTTTTGCTTGTCCTGTATATAGACCCCATATATGTTTTAGCTGCTAGCTTTCATCATACAACATAGGCAACAAGAAGTAAACTACTTTTCCCAAACCATAACTCTCTCTCTCTCTCTCTCTCTCTAGCTCTCTCTCTATATAAATAATAAAATAGCAACCGTATCAACCCCAGCTACTGCACAGACGCTAATCTTCTGGAGCCCAGTGGCTGTGGTTAGACATTTCCAATACTGAACTGTATTAAAAACCCTCCTGTTTCGAATCTTCTGCAGATTGACCCCTCCTCGCTCCTCGCTGCCTCAGTGATGGCCGCTCCCTGTGCTTTAGCCATGGCCAAGCTCTCGTACCCTGAAACCGAGGAGAGCAAGTTCAAATCCGAATCTGAGATCAAGGTGGAAGGCGGGTGAGTGTGTGTCCATCAAACAGACGTTAGAGGACAGTTGTTTTGTGCTGTTTGAAGCGCTGTTTGTATTTAACGGCCTGTTGTGGCTGTTTAGGGGTGAAAAGAACATCCTGGAAGCAGCTAGTGCCGGAGCGTCAGCATCGATCGGCCTTGTGGCCAACATAGCCGCTAACTTAATCGCATTCCTCGCCATTCTGGACTTCATCAATGCAGCTTTGCGATGGCTGGGAGGGATGGTGGGGGTGCCAAACATCACCTTTGAGGTGCAGTATGAATCACTGTTCATTCATTCATTCATTTTATTCATTCATTCTGATCCAGGTTGTGGTGGGAATCTTTGGGGGACAGCCTGGACCTGGCGCTGGGGATCGCAGTCATAAGTCCTCAGCCAATTGGAAAGGGTTATGAATTTTGACCAGTGTTGTTTTTACTGCTGCTCTTTTCTTCATTTTCTTCAGCAGCTGATTGGATCATCTGCAAATCACTCATTCTACCTGCATAATAAAACTAACCCTAACCCTACTGTAAAAACCCCATTATACCCAATAAACATGTAGGAGTCGGTATGAGCGGACGTCCACAGGGTCCCCACCCCAGACTGGAATGACCCTCATGTCTAATCACAATTAAAATAAAACCGTTCTGTCCTCTCTGAGCTGCTGTAGCAAGGTAAATAAGTAACGTCCACCCTCGACTCCACAGCTCATCTGCTCCTACGTGTTCATGCCGGTGGCGTTTATGATGGGGATCCCGGTGGAAGAGTCCACCACTGTGGCTGAGCTCATCGGGACAAAGCTCTTCCTCAATGAGTTCATCGCCTATGAGAAACTGTCCAAGCTGAAAAACAACAGACTGAATGGCATCACTGAAGCTGGACAGTACATCTCCGTGAGTCCTCTGCTCTCTCTCTGTGTCACACACGACGAATGTGTTACGATAAAAGTTAGACACAAAACAAGATCTCATTATTTATAGACTGTCTCTCATGTCTGTACACACTCAAAAATGATTGTCCCTCAATGGTTCTTTAGCATTGAAAATGGTTGTTGGAGAATGTGATAAAGATAAATATAAATTGCACCTTTTAGAAAAGGGTGAAGTATGTATTTATCTACAGCACATCATCCATCAATATGAAGAACACCATGAGGCAAAGGAAACGAGAATCAAGCAAAAGGTTCTTGGAGTCTTTAGTGTATTATACAGAACCATTTCCTTTAATAAAGAACCCCTGAAGAACCGTTGTTTTTAAGGGTGGTGATTAAACGATTATAAATATAGAAACTATGGCTACATCTATTTGAATAGGAATAGGAGGAAGGGAGATTTTTTTTTTAATTCATTCATTCATTTAACATTATAAAACACCCCTTCTGAGAAGAACGGACCTTTCTTTTTCTGGCTGTGTTCCTCTCACACAGCTCAGTACCCTCCCACCAGTCTGCCAGCTAACATAAGAGATCTGGGCAGTTGTTGATCTCCTCCAAGCGTGTAGAGTATTACAGTGTTGATGTTTTAGCAGCAGCTGAAAACAATGCCATAGGCAGCTGCACATGCCTCAGATGAAGCCTGTGTTTGTGTCACACCCCGTCTTGGTTCTAGATAATGGGAGACATCAGTGGCTAAAGCAGGGAGAACTCTGGGTGAAATAAATCAGTAGAAGTAGGCAATTTGCAACAAAACTGAAGAAACCTGGAAATCTGGAGCGGCAGTGTTTGTCGTTGCAGGTCAGATCTGAGATCATCAGCACCTACGCCTTGTGTGGTTTCGCCAACTTCAGCTCCCTCGGGATTGTGATCGGAGGACTGTGTGAGTATCTGATCACATGTGAATACACAACCTCACAGGCCTTGCTTATACCTCTCTCACTCACTCTTTCACTTATTCATTCATGTTTTGAAGATGAAGGAGGCATGATAATTCACTGTTTACAGCGCAGTCAGATTACAGTGAGATATGATACACATGTGGAAATGATGCAGAGCTCTGAGTCGTCTGCTGAGATCCAGAACAGGGAGAGAACAGGGAGAGAACAGTGGAGAACAGAGTGAGAACAGGGAGAGAACTGTGAGAAAAGTAGGCGATGCTCCTGGACTGGTTCCTATTTTATTTCCTTTTATTTATTACTACACTCTGTAAATGACCGTCCAGCTCCACTGCTCCATCACGCTTTATTTCAGCCTCTGAGCTCTTTCTGGAGCTTCTTTATCTCTCCACACACCCACAGACGCCCTCATTGTTCCTGCTGAAAAATATGTTTTTCTTTGGTTCCAACTGGAAATGAACTTTCCTGTTTCAAGGACCAATTTATTTTGGTGGAAGCATGTAGAACGGTTCCAAATTATAATGATGATGATGATGGGAATCAAACCGGCTCCACGTTGGTGGAAAAGCACTAAAAGTGACCTTCCATTTCCAAACCCACTCCTCTAATATTTTGGCTGCCCCTGTTAGTCCCCTTTCAGTGTGTTGCTCTGCATCAGTGACACAGTGTGAGAAGAGGCATGGACACAAAAGTCAACATGGACACTAGTGAACTGCTATGGCCAGGGCAGTGGTCAGTAAATCCAGTTAATAATTACTATGTTCTGTGTGTCTCAGCCTCTATCTGTCCGTCCAGGAAGAGTGATATCTCGTCTCTTGTGCTGCGAGCCTTGTTCACGGGGACCTGTGTATCTCTGATTAACGCCTGCATCGCAGGTAAGTGACACGTGCACTGAGTATCTGAGCTTTAATCAGGGACCAGTCCCTCGTGCCTGTTTTACAGCTGTGTGTCAGTTTTATGTCAGAGTGCTGTTATCCTCACAGATACCAGACCTCAGTCTTTGAACTGTGGATATAAACCCTGCTCCTGATCTGTGGTCAGTCCTCTCTGCAGTGATGGACTCACATTCTGCCTTTTCTGTATGTCTTTATTAAGTATTCGGACACTTCCCTTCAGAGTTTAACACAGCTTATATGTCCCTAATCTCCAGACTCTGTGGGTTGTTTATAACACATGTTATAATACATTTTATATCATTTATATCATTATAACCATGAAGCCATAAAAACAGAGCCATAAACATGAAGTTACTTCCAGGTAACTTCAGCCAACCTTAAACACAGAGTCAAAGGCTGCATCCCAGTTGTGTACTACATACTAATACTGTACACTATATACTATGCACTATATTTAAAAGTGTGAGTTCAGCAGACTAGTACACACACTATTAATATCCTACACCCTTTCTTACAGGACCTCATGAACTGTTGCAATGACAACATATGCACTTCCAGGCTGCTGTCACAATACTGTCGGTCATTTTTATTCAAAGGCTGAAACTCTGATATCTCCCTCCACACTGCGTAGTGCACAGTGTAGGTCATAAAATAAAGGTTTCTGCACTAAAATAGTGCATTGTCTGTCACATAACAAACTTATAATTAAACAAAATCAACAATAAACATATTTACATTTGCTTATGTAATTGTGCACGGTCTGAGTGCAGAAGTGTTAGATTTATCCTCTGTGAAGTGCACTATGTTGGAAGTAGGGCAACTTTGAGACAGAGACAGTTTCCAGATGTGAGAAGCTCCTCCTGTTCTGCTTCCAGTTGAATTGTGGGACAATAGTGTCCACTGTTATCATCCTCAAAAATCAACTGGTTCTAAGAACGCACTGTGGGAGGAGATTGAGGCCCTGTGTTCTACACTGCCCCAGTGCGCCACCTGCTGGACAGAACAAAACTGCGCTGAGAAAAACCCATCAGTGGCGGCCAGTGTGAGATCCTGCATGCTGCATTTTTAGAGCTGAGATTTTCAGAGAATTCTCAGCAGTGCTGCAGTGACACTGACGTGGTGGTGGTGTGTTAGTGTGTGTTGTGCTGGTGTAGAGTGGATCAGACACAGCAGTGCTGCTGGAGTTTTTAAACCCTGTGTCCACACTCTGTCCACTCTGTGAGACACTCCTCCCTCGTTGGTCCACCTTGTAGATGTAGAGTCAGAGACAGTAGCTCATCTCTCGCTGCACAGTGTGTGTCGCTCGTCCTCTAGTCCTTCATCAGTGACACAGGACACCGCCCACAGGACACCGTCCACAGGACACTGATGACTGGATATTTCTGGGTGGTGGACTATTCTCTGCCCAGCAGTGACACAAACACTTTAAACCATTCAGTACTAGAACAGTTGTTTTTTTCAACCTGTTGTAATTCTAATTGTTCTGTTGTAATTATATACTGTACTGTGTCCACACTCTGACATCACACTCGTGTCCTCTGACCCTCAGGAATTCTTGTAGTTCCTCCACTCGACTGTATAAAGGTCTTTAAAGATTCTGTCTTCATTGCCACTGACCCAGACGTCCGACACTGCTGCTACGATCTCTTCAACAGGTGACATCACACCTTCCTCACAGGAATGATCAGAGCTTATTTCAGCTTATTACAGGTTTTAACAGAACAGTGTTCACATTCACTAAAGAGCAACAGAGTAAAACTCGCCACCTGTGAAACTGGAGAGAGTCATTTACTGTAGAAGCATTGTTTGTTTTGAAGGAAACTCTTCAAACCCAGAAAGCAGTAAATAAATAAAACACCCATAAACGTGATGAAATGATCTTTCTTCAGACCTTCAGATCATTGTGTGTGGTTTGACACCATGGCCTTATGTTCTGCACACGTTATTTCTGTAAATAGTGCAGGGGATTCTGGGATAGACAATCTGACAGTAACTGTGTTTGTCAAATGTAAAAGTGATGCAGAGAAAAACAGTAACTTAGTGTAATATTCTTGTAAAAATGGTAATGTAAAATCACAGAAACAGTAGAGGACACTAGGGTTAGGTTTAGGGTGAGGTCCTGACCCTGAGGTGTTAAAGACAGTCAGTCATTTTTACCACCACCGAGACGTAGCAAACACTTAAAGGTTTAAAGGTTTAAACTATTTGACATTGTTTTCTGTAAAGTACAGCAAACATTAATTTGGAGGTTCGCTCTGCTCTGAATGAACCAACTTATGCTCCACAGAGTGGGTCTCCCACATGGGGGGCCTTGTTTAATTTATTTAAATGTTTGACACCCAGGCCCCTAGGTGGCAGTGTATAGCTTGTTTGCTAAGATGGAGAAAAGTGTGCGGAGGCTGATCTCCGATAAGAGTCACTGTCTGTTGTCTGTTGTAATTGTTTGTTTATTTTGTTGCAGTACTGTAACCAATGGGACCCTGGTTTCGTTTGAGGGCTCTTGGAGCTTGGTGAAAAATGCAACTGTGTACTTCACTCAGTGCTGTGGAATCTACAACGGGACGCAGTGCACGTAGGACCCCCTCGGCGTAGAGACTCTGGAATTGTTTCATATTTTGTAATATATTTTGTCCTGAAATGGTTTATTTTACTACAATGAAAGTCATCTTCTATTAATGTGTAGATCATCAACTGGGTATACACCAGTCAGCCAAAACATTAAAAACACCTCGTTACTACATTCCAGCAGCACTGCTGTGTCTGATCCACTCTACACCAGCACAACACACACTAACACACCACCACCACGTCAGTGTCACTGCAGCTGAGAATGATCCACCACCACATCACACCTGCTCTGTGGGGGTCCTGAACGCTGAGGAACAGTGGGTAATAAAGTATGCACAGCCACGGTAGACTACAGTCTGTAACTGCAGAGCTACAGTGTGCTCCGTTGTGGTCAGTGGAGCTGAGAGAGTTGACAGTGAGTGTAGAAACAAGGGTGAGGCTTTAATGTTTTGGCTGATGTGTATATAGATATGTATATATTATACATATAATGTTTAAATAAATCAATGAAATTAGTTTTGATCTTTTCAAGCCGTGTGTGAAACCTATAGATTCATTTGGGCTTTTAACTTGAGGAAAAACACATTGGTAAAAATATCTGATATGAATTCTGATCTGAAACAGTCTGCTGCCTCAACATTTTCTTATTTTCATTTGAATAAATGCTAAGTTATTTACCTTACCTTCTGACACAGGGGGTGACAATATGTAAATAAATATTCTCTTATCACAGTGAACAGCAATGAAAACACTGATGAACACGTGTTAAATTATTATTACTACATTTTTACTATTGTAATTTTTGTTAAAATGATTGTACGTTACACGTGATGAAAACTGATTATTGTATATTGATTATTTATTGGTGATTTGACTAATTATATTAATTAAGAATATGATTTTTTGTTGGTAATGACACGTCAAAAGACGGAGACCAGGCTGCATTCTGGACCTAAAGGCATTAGACTGTGGAGCAGTGGACCCCTTTGTATCTGACTTCTTTTAAAATATATTTTGTAGTGAAATGTGTTCAAAATTAAAAGAGAGAAAATCAGTTATTTACAGACTTTAATTTACAAAAACAAAAAGCACTACACGACAAAACTGAAACACACTAAACACTTTATCATACACACACACACACACACACACACACATTCTCTCGCTCTCTCTCACACACACACACACACACACACACCTCATACATTCCTAAGAACGATCTGTTTCAGCACACAACACTTAACCCTTTACTAAACCCTCAGACGAGTGAATAAAATGAAACGCAGTGAATTACGAATAAACCTGCTCAGGCGCTCAGCTCTTTAAAGAGAAGGGACCGTTTGCTGTTGAATGATATTGTGGAGGTGTGTTTAAGGTCTTTACGGAGAAGGCATCCTCCCTTGACTTGATTAAACCCTGAAGATAAGAGCAGGTTCCCTCTTCAGACGAGCAGCGAACAGATTTAAAACTCTACACGAGACACAAAGAAAAGAAAAGTGAAGAGTATTTCAATGACACTATTATAAAACTACTCAGGCTGCGCTGAAGTGTGGCTTAAAAAAGACTAGTGTATTCCAGCACAGCGTACTGCCCCACATCAGAACCACAACGCAAAGCAATCTGCAAATCCAGCGGCCTCTACAGATCAAAGCCAGCCATTTTAGATCCGTCACTTCACAAGGCAGGGTTCGGACGAGTCTTTCAGAACCCTCACACACTGCTGTGAAGTTTACATTCATAAAACACAGTAGAACCTCCTAAAATACACCACGGCCGGGGGTCTGTACACACCCCTCTTTAAAGGTTTGTATAATCCCAGTATAAAAGCATGAATTTAAATAAGAGCAGCTGCACATGAGCCTCTGAAGCCCAGTGGCCATGGAGCTGTGCAGCAATGGACAGTTCCTTTGGCACGAGCTGACCTACTGACGCACGGCTGGCCCGGAAACGGCAGATTATGCTTTAAAATCATTGTCCAACAGAAGGGGGCGCTCTCCAGCAATTGCACCTTAATCTAAGATATGTTCAATTCCAAGGGTGGACTATAGGGGCTCTGAGGGGTCATAAAGCTAACTGAATTGTGCAGTGGTGGGTCTTGATTCTTTGGGATGAGTTAGAGTGGTTTGTGATCCAGAACTATGGGTTTGTGAAGGACGAATGCCATCAGACCCTCACAGCAACTTTCCAACAACTAGTTAAGTCTTTCTCGGAGGAGTAGATGTAAAGATGAACACAGTCCTGATTAATAATCTCAATATTCATTTTAGAAGACAGGTGTCCACAAACATTTGGCCATTTTGAGTAGTTAGTCCAAGGCCCGAGGCACGTTTTCATGTCCTTCTGTTTATAAACAGAGCAGAGGCCATTATTGAAAAGCAGTTTCTAAAAATATTACACCACATTTGCTGTACTCATGGTCACTGACTACTTTGTCCACTGCTGGAGCTCCTCAGTGTGTCGCACAATGGCAGTGGACAGAGTAACCACACCACAATGCGGCCTCCTGGCTCTGCCTCTGTGCAGTGTCCAGTGTCGAGGGAACGAAGGCAGAGAAAGGAGGACATCGCTCAAGCGACTCCTTCTCTCCACACTCAGCTCAACTCCACTTCCTTTACCTCATCCTCACAGCTTTGGGGACCTCCACGGTCTCATGCTTGGTGGCGGGTGGGTTCTCCTCTTCCTCGCCAGTCTTTTTGGGCACTTTGGGACTCGAGTTGCCTTTCCTGGGGACCTGGGGGCTAACGGAACCCTTCTTCTGGACCTGGGGGCTAACAGAGCCCTTCTTCTGGAGCTGGGGGCTAACAGAGCCCTTCTTCTGGAGCTGGGGGCTGGACGAGCCAGTGCTCATCCTCCGGCCCAGCAGGGGGCTCCTCGACGTCTTTGCTTTCGGCTGCTGCAGAGAGTCCATGAGCTTAAGAGGCCTGAGGCCCAGCAGCCCGCAGTAGTAGTTGCACTGATGCTGCATCACAAACTGCTCCAGGACCTTTGGAGAAGCTTCGTCTGTCAGACCCTGATACCTGCAGCAAGACAAGCCAAAAATTCAACATTTACTTTTATTGTTCTTCAATTGATGTTATTGCACACGGTCAGCCCTCAGGGCAGTGGCTCTCAATCCCTGGTTTGTGTACCATCAGTGGTACATGAAGCAGCAAGAGCAGGTAGGAAAGACAACCCTCGAAAAATTTACTACTTATTTAAATATGAATTATTAACTGAACATGGTGAACCAGGAAAAGCAAAAAGAGAGAAACAGAGAATCCTGTACACGTGAAGTCAGAATGTATGAAAGCTCTCAGCTGAAGAAAAATGTGGCTGTTCTTTGCATCATTAGAGTCTTAACACACTGTTTAACACAGTGCTGTGCCTCCTACAAGCGCCGAGAAGCGCTGTGACCTGCTCCCGGCGCCTCACTGTTTTCACTTGTAGCCGATTAAACACATTAATGATATTACACTGACTTTTTACTTATGTCAAAACTCTCATTTTCCCCAAACCTTACATGCTGTTAGAATTGTGTTTAAAACATTCAGTTAAGCCCTAGTCATCTGTATTCTCTCTATAATGTTTAGTACTTATTTTAGAGTAATGTTGCTATTTTAGAATACAGTCGCTTCTTACTCACACACACTGCTCCACCTTAAAAGAGAACCTCCCCCACAAAGACATGCTGTACATGGTGCGATGTACTTTCCACCCAAAGACACAACCCAGAAAAACCCCTCTGCTCCTGCTCCCAGTTTCTGAGTCACAGTCTTACTCTGCCAAAGAGATGCACCACCCCTAACACACTGCGTCATCACATTCCCAAGCCCTGTGTAAAAACATGAGGAGTAAAGCAGTAGATCAGAGACTAACCCTTTGGCCTTGCTGGCGATCCTGATGTTCGTGACCTTTGACTCCACACCTGAAACACAGAGACAGATTAATCAGCTCTGACTGTGAGAGACACGTTACTTACGGCCCCCGAGTTTGTGTCTTGTGCCCCTTGTGTCTTAGGTTTAGGGGATTCCTGATGGAGTGTGTGGGTGTGTACAGTGTTATCTGTTCATATTGGGGGTGGGAATCAGAGGTCTCATGATACAGTGTAAGGTAAGGTATTGCAAAAGGAGTGGATAGATATATCAGTGTATAAGTATTTGGTCCTACCCCTAACTGGACTCCTGTAAATGAGATTTTAAATCTCTGAGAGTATTCCTGGTAAAATAAAGATAATATGAATAACTTGTTTAAAAATATAGTTAATAAAAGATAAAACAGCAGGTTCTTATTCTTTTCTCTTATTTATGCGTCAAACTAAGAATGAGGTAGGAACCGAGGACCTTGGATACTGCCTCTCTGTGGCTGATCAGAGGAAATGTCAGAATCAGTCATTTCATATTGTTGAATCCATGTGGTGTCAGTGGAGTCAATCACAGCGGCATCCTGTGATTAATCACGATTAATCACAGCTAAAATGCTAGTATTTCATTGGTTTTTGGAGGAGAGATAAAACAAATATGAAAGGTCTGACAAACTGTTTTGTTTTTATTTATTAA